>NW_013657658.1:0-1030 GCF_000142905.1 Thecamonas trahens ATCC 50062
CATTGTCGAGCTAGTTGATGCTCCCGCAAAGGTACTCACGGGTGAGGGCGATGAACGCGATGAGAGGGAGGCCGGCCACAAAAACAATGAGCAGTGCCCAGTCGATGCCGGCGGTAGTAGTGTGTGAGCCCTCGTAGCACACTGTGCCCAGCTCAATGATGAGCCGCTTCTCAGGTGACGCCGCGTCGGTTGTCTCCTCCTGGCACACCACAGCCTGGCACGCCCGCAGCGCAACCTGGTAGTAAACCAGAAACGCGAGGACCAGATCGCCATCGACGTCCGCTACCAGATTCGCTGGCTGATGGTGGCACTTGTGACTGGCTTCGACGCGCTCGCAAACGAGGCGAACCAACTCTCGTCGTGGCTCTCGGTGCTGGACGATGCCTCCTGCTTTCCCGAGTATTTCGAGTCGGCAGCAGCGTCCGAGATGAGCTCGATCTCCAAGCTGGTGCCTGCGCTTGGTGTTGTAGCCTTGTCTTCGTCATTGCCATCGCCATCGTCGTTGGTCGGCTGCCACCGCAGACGGGCGGCGACCGAATGACCGCAGGCAGCAAAGACGAGCGAGGCGATGGTGACGCAGGTGACGGCGATGGCGAGGAGAGTCAACATGCCGAGGACAATGTCACCAATGTCGATGGTTGAATCGACGTAACACGCCGGCTGGATCATTTCGATGTCAAAGAGAACGACCGAGAGGACACGGAAGACGTCAGCGATCGAGGTGCCCGAGTCGCTGGTCAGCCGCGCCGACGCGTCCGCCTGACCGCCGCGTGGCGACAAAGAGGGTGATGTTGCGGGCGAGCATGATGCCAGGCAGAACGGCAACAGCAGGCAAGACGAGGAGGATAATGATGACCGCGGCCGTGACATAGCCGGCAAACGCGGAGCGATCCTGTAAGTCGCAACGGTGGGCGTCTGGAGCCGGGGGCACATGCGCGGTATCACCCCCCCCCCCCCCCCCCCCCCCCCGATGGTGCATGGTAGGGAAGGGGAGCGCCAGCCGCACAAAATTTTATCCGGGGGGTCCGTA
>NW_013657658.1:1269-8548 GCF_000142905.1 Thecamonas trahens ATCC 50062
CTGTTTGTGTGGCTCATCGCAACGGTGGGCTTCGGAGAGGGCCCCCCCCGCCCCCCCCCCCCCCCCCCCCAAAGCCGGCTAATGCAGTACGGTAGGATCAGGGAGACGCACGCAGACGCAACTCTAATCGAGGTAGTTCCGGCCGGCGAATGGCTCACCGTCGCTCCGGTGAGGATCGGCATCGAGCGCACTTACACGCCGCGTGTCCGTGCCGCATTGAATCTCTGACACCCGCACCCTTACGTCGCCACTCACCCCACCCCGCCGTACACACTCATACGCACATACTCACACTAGTCTCACACCCATGTTCCGTTTCTCTGCCCCGCTCCTCCCACCATTCCTCCCGCCGCTAGTCCGGGCGCTTGCTGTCGCGCCGCGGTCGGCCTTTCTCATCCGCGACCTGCACGACGTCGTCGAGCTAGGCAACATCGACTACGCCGGCGACGGCATGCTCGAGTCGCACGGCTTTATCACTCCCAATGGCGACGGCCTCGGCTTTGGACTGGAGGAGACTGTCCTCGAGCCGGGTGCATCCATCTTTGTCGAGCACGACACCCATCGCCGCTGCCTCTGGATCGCAAATGGCGAGGGCGAGCTCGAGTTGGTCCCCAACAGGGACGCCCGTGGCGCAGGCATCCAGTACGCGCTCAAGCCCGGTGTCTGTTGCGTCCTCAACGTCAACGAGCCGCACTTTGTCTCTGTCGCCGCAGATGCCGACGCTCCGCTCGCTCTCGTCTCGTTCTGGGTCGATGCTGCCCGCAACCCGGGCACCGCCGATCGCTGTGACTCGGACGATGAGGAGCTGGCACGGCTCAAGGCCCGCGTCGCCGATCTCGAGGCCGAGCTTGGCCGGCGCCGCGGCATCCCGCCGGACGCCAGCTCATAGCCGCACTCCTCTCTATCTTTCTCTCTTTACTTGCCGCCGCATTCTGTCGGCAGAGCAAACGCTGCCGGGTCGTACGCTACGACATGCATGTCCGCCACCTGGAGCTGGCCCGGCAGCTTGAGTGAGGCCAGCGATCCCGTGACCGTCACCGGCGCACATGGCGGCGATGCGAGTACATGCCAGAGCGAGCTCTGTGGCACATACTCCCAAACGAGCGAGCCCTGTGGCTGCGGATGCTTGTCGGCGATCCTCCAGTCCGGGTTGGACGCGTCGAAACAGAGGCTCACAAAGCTACGCGAGGTGGCCACATTGTGCTCGGCGGTGCACGTTCCGTGCTTCACATCAAAGTAAAAGTTGGAATACCTTGGCCCGTTCTCCATCGCGTACAGCACATGTTCGGTCGTGTTCACAATCAGCCCGTGGCTCGCCGAGTACAGCAGCCCGATATCAACCTCGGTGCCCTCCAACCGCGCCGCAAAGTCCGCAGGTGTACAGCACCCGCCAGCCTGCCCCCGCACCCCTCCCACCAGCATCACCACCAGCCCCACCGCAACCACACCCGCAAACGTCACGCCCACACATCTTTCCTTCGCCGCCATCGAGCTCGGCTTCCACGACAAGTGCCTCTGCTCCGCGCCAGCCGCAACTGCCGACTGTCCTCGGCACCTCACTCGACTCGACGCGACTCGCCCCAACTCGACTGCACACACACGCTCATGGCTGCCTCTGTTGAGCAATGGGCTCGGCGCTGGGCAGAGGCCCATATGGACTTCTCATCGCGGCCAAGTCTGCACTCGCATGATTACGACAACGTCCACCGCTCGCCGCCGGGATTGCCGGCGCTGGCCACGGCTGCTCGAGGCGCCGCCGCCTGGGTGGCTGCTCTGGTCATCGTCTACACTGCAGATCTTCCCCTGGGGTTGGTGGTCGGCTCGATGCTTGTGGCTGGCTTTGTGTATGCGTCTACAGTCATCGCCGAGCGCAAAGCTTGGCTCGCCGGTCGCCATGGTGGGCACCGCGATCTCGTCGCTGTGGCTCTTGTCGCGCTTGCCTCGGCTACCTGCCTCCCATCAACCGGTGTGGCTGCCAACGCCACGCAATGGGTATGGGCATCAGCGGCCTGGATTGTTGCCCTACACTCGGCGCTTCTCGCCCGCATTCCAGGCATCCAGCTCCGCTCATTTACCTCGCGGGCACGGACCCACGGCCGCATGTCGGTCACCCAGTGGGGCATCGGCATCGGCGCTCCGCTCGGCTTGCTAGCCTTCAGTATCGTCTGGCCGTCGCCGTGGCGGATCGCTGTGTGGCTGTGGTGGCTGGCACTCGCCATCGCTGTCCTCGCCACCCGCGCAGTCCTGCGCACCAGCAGTGTGCGATACCACCTCCACCTCCACCACTGGTTCACAGGCATCGCCGTCATCGCTCCAGCCGGGCTCGCCACATCAGCCACTGTAGCCTCGGGCATCTGCCTTGGTGCCGGCCTCGCTCTTTTTGTCGAAGGCGCCGGTCGGTGGTCACTCGCGCCACTGTTCCATCTCGACTAGCCGCGAGCGCGCGACCTCACGGACTGGCGAGTGTCGCGCCCCAATGGCCCGCTGACGCTCGTATGCGCTTTGTACCCGGCGTGCGAGGTACTCGTCCAGCGGCGTACTCGGCGTGCACTCAGCGTGCACTGTCGAGTCGCCAGCTCTCGCTCCGCCTCCCGGCATCTCGCTTGGCCGCCTGGTCTCGCCCATGTCTGCAGACGCAGGCGCCATCGAAGCCTCGTAGCCACTTTCACTGCCAATTTGGACCCGGTGCGGTGAGCCGGCGTCACGAAGCGCGCTCTGGAGCGAGCGCACGTGCGCCTCGAGCCGAAAGACAGCTGCCCGATGAGCCTCGATCTCGCCGGTCAGCTGATCGTTGATGCCCTGCAGTGTCTCGTTCTCCAGCTGCATCCGCTTAGCCATCCGCCGCTCCTCTTCCAACTCGACATCCTTCCTCCGCAGCGCTTCCTGCGCCGTACCCACAGGCGCCACAGCAGCGGCAGCGTTGCTCGACTCGGTTGCCTCGGCGTGCAACCGCCGCCACTCCTCCGCTGCCGCCTCGCTCTCCTCCAGCTGCGCTTCCAGTGTGTTCACCTTACCGCGCAGCGAGTCAGCAGCAGACTCGGCGACTCGCGCCCGCTCAGTAGCATGTACAGCCTTGGCCTCTGCACTGGCCTGCGCCACCTGAGCCAGCTCCAGTCGCTCCAGTAGCACCTCCACCCGACGGGTCGAGCCCTCCAGCGCATGCTCCAGACTGCGGTTCTTTTGCCATGCGGCACCGGCCACATCTTGCGCATGAAGAAGCCCAGACGCCGTGCCCTCTAGTCGCCCGCGGAGGTGTGCCACCTCCATCTCGCGCTCGCCCATAGCCATCAGACTCGAGTGATGTCGCTTGAGCCTGCGTCGGCCGCTGTCGCTTCGCCCGCAATCCCGCCGCCGCCAACGCCCCTCTTGACGGCCGCTCTCTTCTTTCGGCGCCACCAGCGCCAATTACCGCTCCACCACAGCTTTGAATATTTTTTCTGCTTTGGCACGGCTCCTCCTGACCGACGAGGTGGCCATGGGATTCTGCCGCTCTGCCTGAGCCTCTTCAAGATCTCGTTTGCTCAACTGCCTCTCATACACTACAAGACTACGATCTACCGCAAACTGCATCGCAGCCATGGTGATACTAGCCATTGTGGACAAAGCAGTGGCGTGGGAGGGAGACGGCAGCTGGTCAATTCGGTCAAAGCCCGCGAGGGGTGGGACACAATCTTGTCCATCGCCCTCTCACGTCGCCTTCTCTCCTCGACAACAGCCTCTCCCCACTGCGCAGCTACCGCATACGCACACACACACACACACACGCGCCTACCACTAGCCGCATGAATCTGCTCCAGTCGACTGGACGCGGGAGCGGGTGCGATCTGCTTCCGACCATGCGGTGAATTGGCGGTCAATTGAACACGCAGACTGTCCCCCGCACGTCGTGAATCAAACCACGGCGGATTTGACCGCCGTCAGCGCGCCAAGTTGTGGACGCACACTCCACTCACCACACGCTACCTGTAGTCATGGCCGAGTACGAGTACACGTACACAGACGCGTCGTCCGAGGCGCACGGATCCCCTGCCGACGACTCGTGGTGGTCAGACGAGTCGAGCTGGAGCTCGGCGGCGCCGAACAGCAGGCGGCGGTCAGCTTCACGAACGCAGGCGGCGGCGGGAACCGCACCGGACCCTGCGCCCGCACAGATCACGCTCTCGACCTTTGACAACGTGGCTGTGCCTCGCAACAGCGACAATGGCGACGGCGGCATTGGAAATGGTGTGGTCTCGCCGCTCGTCACGGTCACCCGCCCGCTCGGTGACCATGACGTCACGCTGACCAACGACGAGACATCGGTCGGTGGCGGTGCCGACTCGCTCGATCCGTTCTCTATCTACGACACGCTCGAGCCGCCGCCCAAGTACGAATCGTATCTTTCGGGCTCGCGCCGCCGGATCCCGGTCAAGAACTTTAAGAACATGTCGACGATGCAGAAGCGCGAGGCGTCGTCGCTGGCGGAGCAGCTCAAGGCTGCGCTGGCCAACGCCGGTGTCAACGACGACGTCGAGGTCGGCGCGGCGAGCCCGGCCGAGCGCCCAGGCACTCTCGGCTGGATCCGTGGCGTTTTCATTCCGTGTCTTATCAACATCTGGGGTGTCATCCTCTTCCTTCGGCTCGGCTGGTGCACAGGACGGGCTGGGGCGTTGCAGATGACGGTCATCATCCTCCTCGCCACTGTCGTCACCACCCTCACCACCATCTCGCTCTCGGCAATTGCCACCAATGGCAACGTTAAGGCCGGCGGTGCGTACTTTCTCATTTCGCGGAACCTCGGCCCGGCGTTTGGCGGCTCCATCGGTGTCCTGTTCTCGTTTGCCTCGGCCGTCTCGGTCTCGCTGTACGTTGTTGGCTTTGCTGAGACGCTTGTCGATATCTGGGCGTGGAACCATCCGTTCGGTGACCACGCGGTGCGGCTGGTGGGCGCACTGCTCCTCTCGACAGTCTTTGCGCTCTGCCTCCCGGGCATCGGGTGGATCTCGCGGCTGCAGATTATGCTGTTTTCGGTTCAGGTCCTCGCCATGGCCTCGTTCACCGGCGGTGGCCTCATCTCCGATGCGTGGGGACCAAGCCGGCCAACGGATTTGTGGGCTTCAAAGCCAACAACATCGTGGTCGGCCCGCAGTATGGACCCGAGTCGTTCTTCTCCGTCTTTGCGGTCTTCTTCCCGGCCGCGACTGGCATCATGGCCGGCGCCAATGTGTCGGGCGATCTCAAAAACCCCTCGTCAGCTATTCCGCTGGGGACGCTCGCGGCCATTGGCGTCTCGGCACTTGGCTACATTGGCCTGACTTGGCTTTACGCAGCGGTCAACACCCGCGACGGGCTTGTGAACAATCTGTTTATTGTCAAGGACATGTCGATCTGGGAGCCGCTGCTGTTTGCGGGCATCTTTGCGTCGACCATCTCGTCGTCGTTTGCATCGTTTGTGGGTGCGCCGCGAGTGTTCATGGCTGTGGCCAAGGACAAGCTTGTGCCGATCCTGAACTACTTTGGGGTCGGACGCGCGTCGGACGGCGAGCCGCTCCGGGCGTACTGCGCAGTCTATGTCATCGCGCTCGGGTGCGTGGCCATCGGCGATCTGAACGCTATCGCTTCACTCATCACGCAGCTCTTCCTCATCTCGTACGGCTTTGTCAACTGGGCTTGCTTTGCCTCTTCGTACACCAAGTCGCCGGGTTGGCGGCCGGGCTTTGTCTACTACCACTGGTCGCTGGCGGTTGTAGGCGCGGTCCTCTGTCTCACGGTCATGATCCTCATCGACTACATCACTGCTGCGATTGCCATCGCCATTTGCGTCGCGCTCTTCTTGTTCATCTCCTTCAAGGATCCGGACGTCAACTGGGGCTCGGTCGACCAGGCGCGGCTCCGGGTGAACGCGCTCAAGTCGACGCTGCGGCTGCAGTCGACGCCACAGCATGTCAAGACCTGGTCGCCGCAGATCCTGCTCCTGACCGGATCGTGGTCGGAGCGTATTGCGCTCATTCGCATGGGTGAGCTCCTCACCGCCAAGTCGCTCCTCCTCCTCGGGAGCGTCGTGGTGGCCGCCGAGCCGCTCGTCTCGCCACTCGTCCTCCAGGGGCAGCGCGCCGCGTCGGCGGCCGAGTGGATCGTGACCCACAAGGTGCCGGCGTTTGCGTCTGTCACGGTGGCGCCAACGCTCCGCGACGGCGTCCAGCAGCTTCTGATGTGCTCGGGCATGGGACTTGCGCTGCGGCCGAACATTCTCATGATGGGCTTCCGCCACCACTGGCGGCTCGACGCCGAGCGCTCGCACGAGTACGTCAACGTCATCCGCGATGCCATCGACGCGCAGGTCGGTGTCGTCCTCTGCCGCAATGCCGCATTTTACGACTACACCTCGCCGTCGCCGTCGTCGGCTACCATCGACGTGTACTGGCTGGAAGACGACGGCGGGCTCACGGCCATTCTCCCGTTGCTGCTCCAGCGCTCGTCGCTCTTTTCCAAGACCTCGATCCGCATTTTTAGCAGGGTGTGTGGGCCAAACGAGGAGGAAGCACGCGAGCAGCTCGCGCTGCTCATGCGAAAGCTGCGGATCAACACATCCGAAATCAACATGCTCACAACGCTCAAGGCGCGGCCGAACCCAGTGTCGGTCGACTGGTTCGACGAGCTCGAGCTGCTCACCTCGGCGCGGACGTCCGACTTTCTCGACAACCGCGAGTTTGGCGTCGGTGAGGAGCCGATCACTCTGCCAGAGCTCATGGTTCACAACTCGTCGTGGACCAACTACTACCTCCGACTTGGCGAAATCATTGCCGAGAACTCGTCCAACGCCGCCGCCATCTTTGTCCCGCTGCGCATTCCCGACAACAACGACGATGCCCAGCTGTATATGGCGTGGCTCGAGGCGCTCTCGCGCAACATCCACAGGCCGATCTTTTTTGTCCGTGCCAACGACGACAACGTCCTCACTGCCGAGGCTTGAGCACCGGTCCGCAACAAACAATCTTCCAAACTGTACGCCAGCTCGTTCATGACCTTGACGCGCTGTCATCCCCAGCCGCGCTGTTGCTCGCAGAGACCGAGCTAAGATCGATGGTGATCCGTGCATCCTCTGAAGCATCGTCCTGTCCCATGTTGAGGTACGGCATCAGCTGCATGCCCACCAATGCCGATGCCATACCAGCAAGACCAAGCTGTGTGGAGGGGTTGGGTGGGGTGGAGAGGGGAGGAGGTGAGGTAGGGGGGGGAGGGGAGGGGGGGGGGGGGGGGGAGGGGGGGAGGGGAGGGAGGGAGGGACGGTCGTTACGGT
>NW_013657658.1:8648-14897 GCF_000142905.1 Thecamonas trahens ATCC 50062
GAGCAGTAACTTCGGAGTGTTTGCATTCCGTTTAGGATATCGGTGCCGCAAAATTTGCCGAGGTGGACACAGCCTTGCACTTCCGTCTAAGACCGTGGGGCTTCCTCGACGTCACTCGTGAGCACGTAGCTGGGGCATGTCGGCGAGCCTTTAATCAAATTCGCTGTTGCTCCAACCACTCATTATTTGCAGCATGCGTGGAGGGGGGGAGGAGGGAGGGAGGGCGTACCTTGATGCGGGTGGCCCGCGGGAGGTTGCGGTAGGTATGCCAGAGGCTCATGGTGGCGGTGGGGGTGTAAAGGGTGAGGTGGGCTTGCGTGTGCGTGGACGGTGGTGGTGGTGGTGGTGGTGGTGGTGGTGGTGGGTGGGTCAGCGGTGGGTTGGTCAGTGAGCGAATGACAGCGACAGACACCACTTCACGACCTTTTTCGGACGGCGAGGGGCCGGGCCGAGGGGACAACATGGCGGCCAACGAGGACCATGTGTCTGTGGTTGTACTTGGAGGACGAGCAACATTGCGGGTGTTTGCTGAGCCCGGGGCTGGTGAGCTGCCTACTCTCTACGACCTGCTGCCTGAGAGCATGCAGAGGGCGCTGGACGGCCCGCCGCAGGTCGGCACCAAGCGGCGTCGGCGCGACCTGGCCATGCAGCTAGCGGCTGCCGTGAAGGGTGGCGAAGGAGGCGGGACTGCCGAGGACCACGGCGGCGAAGCTGCCGAAGAAGAGAGTCCGGCCAGACGAAAGCGCCAGCGGCGCCTGGTGGACGATGAGAGCTCGCCCGAGTCGTCCATGGCCACACTCCCGTTTCCGCCTCTCTCGGACGACCGGCCGTCGCTGGACGACGCGCTCCGGTCGCCGTCACAGGACGATGTGGCGTCACAATCGCTGTTCTCGCCGGTCGCTGTGGCGGATGCGGGTCGGGTTGCGGATGAGTTTGAGGTTACCAAGTCGATGGCGTCGGCGCTGGCCAAGGTAGAGCTTGATGTCGGCCGCGATCCGCCGTCGTCGCAGGAGTCGGACGGCTGGTCGACGCAAACAATGCTGGCGTCGATGGCTGCGATGGCAAGTGGACCTGTCGAGGCGCGGGCGCGAATGACCTTGGAGGATGCTCCGTCTCCTGCACCTGTGTCTGCGCCTGCGGCGATGGGTGGTTTTGCTACAGCCGGTGGTCGAGCCGTGGAGGCGTCGCCCGCTGCCCTCGCCCGTGCCAAGGGCCTGATGGCCGGCATCGACGACGCGCCGACGTCACCCACACCCACTGCCGCTGCCGCTGGTTTCTCCACGGCCGGTGGTCGAGCCGTGGAGGCGTCGCCCGCTGCCCTCGCCCGCGCCAAGGGCCTGATGGCGGGTGTGGATGATGCGCCTCTGTCTGCGCCTGCGGCGATGGGTGGGTTTGCTACAGCCGGTGGTCGAGCCGTGGAGGCGTCGCCCGCTGCCCTCGCCCGTGCCAAGGGCCTGATGGCCGGCATCGACGACGCGCCGACGTCACCCACACCCACTGCCGCTGCCGCTGGTTTCTCCACGGCCGGTGGTCGAGCCGTGGAGGCGTCGCCCGCTGCCCTCGCCCGCGCCAAGGGCCTGATGGCGGGTGTGGATGATGCGCCTCTGTCTGCGCCTGCGGCGATGGGTGGGTTTGCTACAGCCGGTGGTCGAGCCGTGGAGGCGTCGCCCGCTGCCCTCGCCCGTGCCAAGGGCCTGATGGCCGGCATCGACGACGCGCCGACGTCACCCACGCCCGCTGCCACTGTCGCTGGATTCGCCACGGCTGGCGGCCGCTCGGTCAAGGCGTCGCCCGCTGCCTTCGCCCGTGCCAAGGGCCTGATGGCCGGCATCGACGACGCGCCGACGTCACCCACGCCCGCTGCCACTGTCGCTGGATTCGCCACGGCCGGCGGCCGCTCGGTCAAGGCGTCGCCTGCTGCCTTCGCCCGTGCCAAGGGCCTGATGGCCGGCATCGACGACGCGCCGACGTCACCCACGCCCACTGCCACTGTCGCAGGATTCGCCACGGCCGGCGGCCGCTCGGTCAAGGCGTCGCCTGCTGCCTTCGCCCGTGCCAAGGGCCTGATGGCCGGCATCGACGACGCGCCGACGTCACCCACGCCCACTGCCACTGTCGCTGGATTCGCCACAGCCGGCGGCCGCTCGGTCAAGGCGTCGCCCGCTGCCCTCGCCCGTGCCAAGGGCCTGATGGCCGGCATCGACGACGCGCCGACGTCACCCACGCCCACCGCCACTGTCGCTGGATTCGCCACGGCCGGCGGCCGCTCGGTCAAGGCGTCGCCCGCTGCCCTCGCCCGTGCCAAGGGCCTGATGGCCGGCATCGACGACGCGCCGACGTCACCCACGCCCACCGCCACTGTCGCTGGATTCGCCACGGCCGGCGGCCGCTCGGTCAAGGCGTCGCCTGCTGCCTTCGCCCGTGCCAAGGGCCTGATGGCCGGCATCGACGACGCGCCGACGTCACCCACGCCCACCGCCACTGTCGCTGGATTCGCCACGGCCGGCGGCCGCTCGGTCAAGGCGTCGCCTGCTGCCTTCGCCCGTGCCAAGGGCCTGATGGCCGGCATCGATGATGCGCCTGTGTCTGCGCCTGCGGCGATGGGTGGGTTTGCTACAGCCGGTGGTCGAGCCGTGGAGGCGTCGCCCGCTGCCCTCGCCCGTGCCAAGGGCCTGATGGCCGGCATCGACGACGCGCCGACGTCACCCACGCCCACCGCCGCTGCCGCTGGTTTCTCCACGGCTGGCGGCCGCTCGGTCAAGGCGTCGCCTGCTGCCCTCGCCCGCGCCAAGGGCCTGATGGCGGGTGTGGATGATGCGCCTCTGTCTGCGCCTGCGGCGATGGGTGGGTTTGCTACAGCCGGTGGTCGAGCCGTGGAGGCGTCGCCCGCTGCCCTCGCCCGTGCCAAGGGCCTGATGGCCGGCATCGACGACGCGCCGACGTCACCCACGCCCACTGCCACTGTCGCTGGATTCGCCACGGCCGGCGGCCGCTCGGTCAAGGCGTCGCCCGCTGCCTTCGCCCGTGCCAAGGGCCTGATGGCCGGCATCGACGACGCGCCGACGTCACCCACGCCCGCTGCCACTGTCGCTGGATTCGCCACGGCCGGCGGCCGCTCGGTCAAGGCGTCGCCTGCTGCTCTCGCCCGCGCCAAGGGCCTGATGGCCGGCATCGACAGTACCCCGGCAACGGCGGCCCCTGTCGGCAGCTCTCCATCCAACATCGTCTCACCGCCCGAGTCGGAGACCCCACAACTGACCCGCCCGGGGCTCTCCAAGCTCGGCCTCTTTTCGCCATCGACGATTTCGCCGTACGCGGCGTCGCATCGTGCGTCGCGGTCGAGTGCCAAGCAGACCGCACGCGATCGCGCCCTCGCACGTTTTGTGCGCACCAATTCTTCTGAGGGCCTCTCATCGGGCGAGCCGGCTGAGCCCGAGTCTGACTCGCTCGCCGTCGTCCTCTTCCCGGACCTCCCGCGCTCGCCGCTTACCACGGAGCCGCGCGCTGCCACCGACGCCCGCCGTTCCGCCACGACGTCGACGCTCCCAGGCCCAATCAAGACCAAACCGCGGATCAAGCGGCCCAAGCCGGTGAAGCACAAGTTTGTCAAACCACCGCCGCCGCGCCCGTCGCTTTCAGCCAAGCCTAAGCCCAAGGACGCCAGCGGCGGCATCGCCTCGGTCTACGACCTGGAGGCCCACGCAGCAGCCGTCACCCATACCCTCGCCGATCTCCCCCACCGTTCACCGAGTCGGGCCCGCTCCCACCGGGCGTCGCGGCCATGACCTTTGCCCTCGCTCCGCTGTACCAGTTCCCCGAGACCCGCGCCGCCGGCCAGCAGCCGGTCGACATGCTCTACGACGCACTGATTTCCCGCGGTGCGGTCGCCAAGCTGTTCTCCCCCGAGTGGGTCGCCAACCACGCCCGCCTCATCATCTGGAAGCTCGCCGCGCTCTGCCGCGCCTTCCCAATCTCGCTCGGCGAGTCGTACTTTACCTACGAACGCGTTGTCAACCAACTCGCCTTTCGCTACGAGAAGGAGATCAACTCGGCCCAGCGCTCGGCCTTCAAGCGCATTCTCGAGCAGGACGACACTTCAACCCGTACCATGGTCGTCGTCATCACTTCGGTCATCTCGGTCCCGAGCCTGCCGTCGCCGCGAAAACTCGCTCCCTCGCGCAACGCTGCCATCGCCGCCCACTATGGTGCCGACCTTGATGGACGCCGTGCGCCGGGCTCCGGCTCGGGCGACGACGAGAGCGGCGAGGAGGCCGACACCGACATCTACGCCGACACAGACGCGCTGCTCGCCTTTCTCGCCGCCCGCCCGGGTGCCATTCAAATCTCCGATGGCTGGTACACCCTCGCTGCCTCGCTCGACCCGGGACTCACGCTCCGCCTCATCCGCGGCCAGCTCTACCCAGGCCTCAAGCTCTGCATGTCCGGATGTGCCCTCATTGGCGCCGACCAGGCGTGCTCCCCGCTTGAGGCCCCGCCGTCGGCTGCCTACCGCCTCACCACCAACTCGGTCCGCCGCGCCCGCTGGGACGCCACTCTCGGTATCCACCCTGTTCCGGCCATGACCATCCCACTGGCATCCATTACGGCCGACGGCGGCCGCGTCCCTGCCACCGAGTTTGTCGTCCTTCGCGTCTACCCGGTGGTCTACCGCGAGAAGATCCTCGACCCATCCGTCCCGCTCCCGCCGCACCCGGTCTCCGGCGATGACGACGATGCCGACGCCGACAAGCCCGACCTGCCGACCATCTCCATCACACGCGGGCCCAAGGCTGAAGCCCGGATTGATCGTCGCTTTGCGCTCCGTCGCGAGCGGAGGACCGAGGAGCTCGTGGCGGTCGAGCAAGCGGTGCGCGACCCGCGGTCGGCGTCGTCGACTCCGGTCCGCGCCGGATCAGCCTCCAACTTCCGGACCCCGACCCGCAAGCCCGACCCGAGCATCCTTGATGGCCGCGTCCTGCTCCATGCCATGCACGCCTCGCCCGATCCGGCCGCCTTCTTCGCCGCCCTCTCCCCTGTCCAGCGGTCCAGCGTCGAGGCCTCGATATCCGGTGAGCGTGAGGAGACCCAGCGCGCAGTCATGACAGTGGTCGAGAAGAAGCTCACTGCCGAGCGCCTTTTCTCACGCGACGTCACTCCAGTCCTTCGTCTCCTTGTCGCCGACGCCCGCAAGTACGCCGCCGGCGTTGTCTCAGACCCCGAGCTTGCACAGCCTTACCTTCCGTGCGCGCCCGACGATGCGCTTGCAGTCATCTCGGTCTGGGGGCCGACAGACGACATCCTCGGCACCGTCGCCCGAGAAGGCGCGCATGTCCGCGCTTACGGCCTCTCGCCGTCGCGGCCATACCACCGTACTCCGCTAGCCACGCGGCTGCCGAATCTCAACTGGAATCGGTCGACCCGGTTCGAGGTCCTCGGCTCACTTGCCGACTCGCCGCGCTTTGTCCCGCGCGTTGCGGCTGTGCCCGCTGCCTTTCATGACGCGCCACCGGCCCATCTCCAGCGTGGCGAGGCGCGGACCGAGATCCCGGCCGATCTCGTCGGCGTCGTTGTCGGAGTCCAGCGCCTCGCTCCGCGCGGTGAATCGGCTTCTCGGCTAGAGTTTGCCGCGCTCGGTGCACCGGCCCCGCCGCCGGCCTCGCCGTCCAAGTCGGCCACCGGCGGAACCGACTCGTACCATCTGTACTTTGCCACCGTCACCGGCGCGCTGGTCCTTGTCCAGTGCTACGGCTCGCACGATGCCTACGCCTTTGACGAACTCCGTGACGTCGCCGCATCCGGGCCGCGCCGCGGCGGCACACCGTACGTCGTCCGCAACGCCGTCTTTGTCGCCCACGATCCGTCGTTCAACCTTACCATCTTTGAGGCGACCCAGGTGACAACAGTCTCTAAGACCGTGCCGGCTGCCTACCGCCCTGCTACCGCCGCCCTCACGGCCTGGATCGCCTCGACTGGCTTTGAGGCCTCAGTCGGCGTCGCCCGCCGTCGGGTCACCACCATCGTCCGCACCGGCGCTCCGCCCATCTCGCTCTCCGGCAAGCTCTCCGCCATCAACTGGTTGTTTGCCGACAACGCGCCCGGCATCGCGGTCGCCGGCACTTGGGTCGGCATCGCCGGCGACGTCCTGCACTCATGGCTTGCCGGCCTTCTCGCCCTTGGCCTCGCCGATGCTCTCGATTGGACTCCACCGTCAGTTGCCGCCGCCGCCGCCGCCGCCGCCGCTCCGCGCCC
>NW_013657658.1:14997-69469 GCF_000142905.1 Thecamonas trahens ATCC 50062
GCTTTAGACACGCCAAGGGGAAAACGGGGATCGAGGATGACCAGGCCAAACGAGGGTCTCGGAGGCAACGCCGGCCTTGGCGCACGCAAGCGCCAATCCGACGACACCGCCTCGCTCGCCCGCCACATCGACGACGCCATCGCCTTGGCTGCAGCCGCTACCTCTGCCCAGCCTGCTCCCGCATCGGTGCCTGCTTCCCTGGGCCTCCAAATCGAGGCCTTTGCCCGCACCGTCGTCACCGATGTCATCGTTGAGACCGGAGGCGTCATGGCTGTCTCGGCACTCGCCCGCCAACCGTCGTCGTAGCGGCACACCCAACTCTTCCCACACACATACACACACACACACACACACACATATATACACATTTACATACATGAGCTCCAGCCCAAGACGGCGACAGCGGGCACTTGCTGCTGCACGCCACGCTGTCCAGGCGAGTACAACAAACCGCTCGCAGAGCCCGCGGGTGCAGGACCGGTTGGTGCTGGGGAGGAGCACCTGGGGCCAGCCACAGGCCCGGTCCGAGTGGGAGAGCCATCCTCAGCTGCTAGACCGACGGGCGGCAACGGTGGCCGGCGCCGGCATGTATGCCAGGGACGATTGGGAGGCCGCGGCAACGGTCGAGGCAACCGGATGGAACGCTGACGGCCTGGGCGTCGGCCTCGCGGCCTCGGTCCGCCGCGACGTTTTCGCCGATCTCAGCGTCGCCGTCGACACGTCGCCGGTCGGGCTTGCCGCGCTTCAGCACCGCCACTCACAGCTGCGAACGGTGCAAAAGACCCGGTTCAAAGAGGTGCTGATGGCCGAGCACATGGCGGCACGGATTGCGCGCGCCCGCAAAGCCGATGCCCACGTCCACGCCGCACGCTCCGCCGTCGCGCGCAAGCTTCGGATGGAGGAGATGCGCCGGCGGACCGAGACCGCCAAGCTGATTGCTGCCGGCCGCGCTGAGCGGGCCAAGGCTGCTGATGCCGCTGCCGCTTCTGCTGCTGCTGCTGCTGCTGCCGAGGCGAAAGCGGACGCTGAGCGGGAAGCCCGTGAGCTTGAGCTCGCCATGCGGCCGCTCTCCGAGTGCGATCCGTACGACATGCTGTTGCGGTCGCGAGCGTCCGACAGCTCGCTTAGCCGGCAGGCGTCAGAGGATCCAGCAACAATGTGGGCGCGTGGCCTGTACGGCGGGGACGAGGGTTGCGAGAGCGATGACGACAGGTACGACGGGGAAGCGTCGCTGTCGTGGATGGAGCGCCGCAAGCTGCGGCGGGTGCGCAAGGACGCGCTGGCGCAGGCTGCCGCCGCCGCCGAGGCAGCGGCCGCTGAGAATACTGCAGCACGCGCAGCTGAGATTGCGGTCAAGCGCGAGCGGCTGCGCGTGGCACGCGCTGCTGCCCGTGCCGCATTTGATAACGCCGACGCGATCGGGAGCGCCGGCGACAGCTTTGGCTCGGTGACTTCCGCCGATCCTGTGGTGGCTGCTTTTCGCGGCTACGCGCTTGGCGCGCGCGACGAGGGCGGACCGCCGCCAGCGCTGTTTTACCTTGCGCTCGGCGCGTTGCTTGCCGGTGACCGCGCAGCTGTAGGGAGCGCAGATGTGGCAACGAAGCTGCATCTGCTGCGGTACGTGCTCGACCACGAGGCGTACGTCGACTCGGGCTTGCGGATCCAATTCCAGGCGGACGCAGAGCTGCTTGCGGCGTTTGCCTCGTTTGTGGGCTACATGTCGGAGAAGAACGTCGAGGTGAGTGCGGCGTTTGGACGGCGGTGGGCGCGGCCACCGCCGGCGCTGCCTGCACCGTCCCAGGGCGCGCGGGCGCAGCTGGCCGAGCCGGCGTCGCGCTGGCCGGCCCGCCGAGCATGCGACTACATCTCAGACGCGGACATTCTGGAGGTGCACTCGTACCGGCGGCCGCCAGTCTTTGTGGAGCACGTGTGCCAGGCGCTGTGCATCCTCCTCCGGCGACCGATCTCGCAGGCACGCAAGGTGCAGCACTCGGTCCAGCTCCTGCACGCGCTCGACGGGCTCTCTCCAGAAGTCCTCACTCTCGGCGACGTGCGGCGGCTGTACCGGCTTGTGGGCTCGGATGAGTTTTCGCCGGCGCTCGGCGCCGAGGTTGCCGCGCCTGTGGCGCGCATGGTCGCCTTTATCTGCGACGTCTTTGCGTACATGGTCCGCTACCACGAGGCCGCCATCGGCAGCGACGACGGCGTCATGGCCGACCGCCTTGCCTTTGAGCGCCAGCAGAATCAGCTGGTCATGCAGAAGCGGCAGCTGATCAAGGCGCAGAACTTGCTCGCCAACCTCCTCACCACCACCAAGTACGACTCCGTTGATGACGAGTTCTTTGCCACACTCGCCCGGTGAGCCATCTCTCTCTCTCTCCCTCTCTCTCTCTCTCTCTCTCTCTCTCTCTCTCTCTCTCTCTCTCTCTCTCTCTCTCCCAACCAACCAAACACCAACATGCATACCCCATCCGCATTCCCATCACCCATCCCATCACCCTGATCAGCCCCAATCAGCCCCGCATCGCCCCCCCCCCTCCCCGCCCCCCTCTCCCTTCGCAGGCGAAGAAAGGCCCAGCGCCCGAACTGACCCCTAACCCCACCCCACACACCACACCACACCACACTCCACTCCACTCCACACACACACTCACACACACTCTCTCACACACACACACACATACATACACGTAATGATGGAGAGCCTGCGCGGTCTGACCATGGCCACAGCCATGGAGAACGAAGTGGTGGCGTTTGTGGTGTACTCGGTCCTGGTCCTGGTCGTGGCCGACGCCTTTGTCACCTTTGTTCTTGGCGTCTCTCCGCGTGCTCGGTGGTACTTTGTCCATGCTATTGGCAATGGATTTGTGTGTGCCACGTGCATTGCACCTGCTCTCACTTTTCTGGCTGATCCCGTGGACGCTCTGCGCAATCCCATCCGCTTTGATCCCTCGGCAACCATCATCGCCGTCATCCACGCCTACCACATTGCTCTCTTCAAGTGCTCCACCGCAGACATTGTGCATCACTTTCTCTTTGTCTTTATCGGCACCACCGTCCAGGTCTTCTACGGCGGCGAGTACGGCGGCCTTGCTGCTGTCTACCACTTTGCCATCTGCGGCCTACCTGGTGGCATCGACTACTTCCTCTCGGGCCTCGTCGACATGGGCCTCGTCGCCAAGATCACCCGCATCCGCGTCGCTGTCGAGCTCAACATGTGGCTCCGCTCACCGCTGCTGATTGCCTGTGCCACCTTTGCCCTTCTCTGGTACACCATGTCCGACAAGAACGCCTTTACCACCGTCGGTGCCGGCCTCATGGTCTTTATCTCGGTCGGCAACTCACAGTACTACGCCCGCCAGGTCTGTCTTGCCGCCGGCCGCAAGTACAAGATCGACTAACACGACCGATCTGTACCACATGCACCCACCTCCACTCTACCGATCCACACCAATCCAAACCATCAGTCCCCATACCCGCCGCCCCTCCCACCCGCCGCCCCTCCCACCGTTTCCACTTTGGCGCCACCCGCAGCCAGCCAGCCAGCCACACACACACACACACATACACACACACACGCACACACACGCACACATACACACCACTACACATCCACACATGGGTGACGTGGTGGTAGACGCCCTCCCCCCGAGCACGGCTGCTGCCCAGGAGGTCCTGTTCCATGTCCGACGTGCTCTGTTTGAACCCGGCCTGTCGCCCGCTGCCACTGCTGTCTACCCCATCGGCGAGCTGAATCCGGTGGCGCTCCTGGCCGGCTTTGATGACCTCATACAGGCCTCCCCTGAGACCCTGGTCATAACTTCGGTCATTGATCTGGCTCGCATGGCTGCCGCCAACAGCTCCGTGGACGCCCTGGTGCGGAACGGCCTCACTCTCGCTCCGCCTGGCATGGTCTTCCCCGCTGGTCACACCCCGCCTGGCGCTGAAGAGCTGCTTGTCTGCCACGTCGCTGTCGGCAGGGCCTTTGCTCTCGACATCGCCGCTTGGGATCCGCGAAACATGCCGCCGCTCCCGCCGGGCTTTGACTCGTGGGCTCTACTGGAGCAGGTTGCCGATCCGGCCACCGGCGCCCTCGTCTGGGCTCCGCCGCAGTACCTTGTGCCATCGGCAGACCGCGTTGCTGTCCGCTACTACGTCCGAATCAACCGCAACGCCCGTGTGAGTCCGCCGCTTGTCCGCGCGTCCGATGCCTCGCTCGTTGCCGCTTGCCCCGATCATCCCGACCAGCCGCTCTCCTACTGGTGTGCCACCTGCGAGGCCGCTGTCTGTATTCACGACAAGATGATGGGCTCGCACGCGCTCGGCCCGGCTGCCCAGCACCCGCTTGTCCCGCTCTCGACCATCCTCGCCACCACCCACGATCAGATCCGCGCCGGCCCGCGCGCCCACCCGGACGTTGCCGCCCGCGCCGCCGCCCTCGATGCCAACCTCGCCAACCTCGACGCCGCCCGCGCCGCCGTCCGCGACCAGGCCGACCGTGCCGCTACTGCCCTCCGCGCCAAATACGATGCCGCCCTTGCCTCGCTCGAGTCGATCACCGCCTTTCACAACGACGTCCTCCGCGCCGACGAGGTCGAGCTCCGTCGCCAGGCCCAGCTCATTGCCAGTGTCGAGGCTGTCGAACAGGCCTCGCTCGCTGCTCTTGACCCGGCCTCGCTTGTTGCCTCGGTCACCGCGTCGCGCGCCGCTCTGGTCCATGCCCTCGCTGCTGCTCCGCTCCGCGACGCCAAGTGGAACCCGAGCCTCGCCGTCCGCGGCGAGCTCACCGTCACTTCTGGCATTCCTCCCGTCCCGCCGCACAATCCGCCGGCCAACCACCCGCCGCCCGAGTCGCCGCTGACCCATGGCAGACCGCCGGCCGGTGCTCCCATCGCCGCTGACCTGCTGTGGCGCAAGGTGGTGACCACCCCGCAGGGCGCGTTCCGCCCCGCCAAACCTGCCCGGCCAGCCTCGCCGCCTCGGGAGTCGCTCCCCTGCGAGTCCGACGAGCGTCCAGCCTCGCCGCCTGCTCGCGCCTCCCGCGCCTCCCGCGCCTCCCGCTCGCTGTCCAAGTCCCGAATCCGCCGTCGGCACTCGGAGTACGGACACAAGTCGCCTGGGGCCCCTGGCGTGAACAAGTCCAAGCAACGCCTCTACCGCCGCCGCGGCGCACGCCGCCTTGTCCGGCTCATAATGCAGGACGAGTTTGCACTCGCCCTAGCGCTGGGCCAGGTTCTCGCCGGCGAGTCCCGGCCCGGCCCATCGGGAGCTAGCCCTGCCACCGCCGCTGCCGCCGTCTTTGCCTCGCTCCGGGAGACTGCGTACAACCTTGTCCAGCTGGCGTGCGCTGAGGGCGCTGGCCTCCGGCTGGTCCTCGCCGGCGTCCGAGCTCAGCTCGACTCGGGCCTCGCCGCCTCCGCCGCCGCCCGCGTCGATGCCGACCTTGTCGCCTCGCTCTTCAACGGCTCGTCTCTCGCATCGCACGTCATGGTCGCGTACGCCCAGGTCGTGGGCCTCGGCTTTGTGCAATCAGTCCTCGCGCCAGTTTTTGCCGCTCTCGCCCGCCCTCTCCCGCACTCCGCGCCTCACCGCCTCCGCACTCTTGCCGACACCGTCATTGCCGCGCTGCTCGCATCAGATGCCGTCCTTCCGCTGCAGTTTGGCGCTCTCATCGGCGAGCTCTACCGCGCCACCGCTGGTGACGGCGCTCCCGACGCTGGCGTCAAGGCTGTCGGTTCGTTCATTGTTCTCCGCGTCTTCTGTCCGGCCATCGCCAAGCCGGAGCTCTACGGTCTCGGCCCCGTGCAGGGCGTCGAGGCCGACGAGCTCCTCGCCGTCTCTACAATCCTCCAGCACCTAGTCTCTGGCATCGCATTTGCCGCCGACTCGCCGCACGCCGCTCTCAACGACTTTCTCCGCGCCACCTACCCTGCGCTCCGGGCCTGGCTTGAAGAGCTCGGCCGCGCCAACGCCGATCCCGGCGCCGCCTCGCGCGGAACCGAGTATCACACCCCGCGCATCGACGCCCGAGAGCTCGAGAGCTCGATGCTCGCCCTCGCCCACTGCCTCCGCCACCACGCCTCTCACCTCCCGCCTCAACTCACCTCCATCCGCCTTCAGCCTGGCGAGCCGCAACCCAAGCCGCAGTCGGGCGCCGATCCGAATGCCGATCCGCTCAGCCTAGACGTCATCCTCACTACCATTCTTGCCGCCGGCACCAGATGACTGCCGCCTGCCTTTTAGCGACGAGCAATGAGCTCAACGACGTGTCGTCCGAGCGAGCCGTACGCCGGAATGCCGTGAATCCCAGCGAGTGTCGGATGCGCCACTCCGCTCACGCACACCGCATACTTGGCTGACGACTCGAGCAGCCGCCGGCACATGGCAAAGGTCAGCTCGTGGTCCTCGCTGCCAAACATGCCGGTAAAGCCAAAGGCGACGTAGCTGCCAAGAAGGCTGCCCGGCACAAACTTCACCGCCGTCCATCGCTCCCTCGCCGTCACCGCCCACAGCCTGCGATCGGTGGTAATGCGTCCAACGACGCCAAATCCTCGGCCATGCACGCAACCACGGCGCGGATCCAAGCGGCTTCTCCCGCCGACAGCCTCGTGTCATCGGCGTCAAGACTAAACAGCCATGCATCTTCCCCGCCGACAGTCCACCCCATGTACGCCGATCCGAAGCTGCTTGCGCCATCAAAGACGAGCAGAACAAGCCGCTGATCCCCCACGGCGCCGCGTCCGGGCCGTCGCCCGTAACTCACCTGCGACACGCCCGTCGGCACGCCCACCTCGACATGAGCGACCTCGCCAGTCCGGACCACCACCACCAGCGGCAACAAAGGCAAATCCAACCCCGCTGGCATGTGTACGACAATGCCCATGGCAACGCCTGTGTACCTTTACACCCGCCGCAGACCAGGCCGCCGACAGGCGCGTGGCGAGGCGCGTGTCGGCCGCCGCCCGCCGACCAACCCGCCACCCGCACGCTCCGGAACGCTACACGTTTTCGGTGATGACAACGGCCGTGCCGACAACCAACATGACGCAACCCCAAAGGCCGAGGGCAGTTGCGGCGTGCTTCCGCCACACCGGATCGGTGGCTGGCCGGAGGCCGAGGTAGAAGGCGGCCGGCAAGATGTAGACGAGGATGGAGACAATGACGGCGCCGGCAAACGAGAGAACAACCTCGACGTTGGGGATGAGGACGCCGAGAAAGGCGGTCGTGCCCAGCAAGCCGATGGTGATGGAGGCGTGGATGGGCCAGGCCATGGCCTCGACAAGCGGCGGCTTGGTGACGGCGAGCGCTTCGCGCGGAGTGGTGACGAGGTAGTGCAGGTGGACAATGTTTTCGCGCATCGGATGGACAAAGAGCGGCGAGGAGAACATGAGCGTGATGGCGAGGCCGAGCTTGGCCACGCCGACGTATGGGTTGTCCTCGTCGACAAAGTTGTTGAACACGTTGCCATCGACCGAGAGGCCAAAGGTGATGTAGCCAAAGATGCCGACGGTGAGGTAGACGACAGCACAGGTGATGAGCGCGAGCCAGGCTACAAACATCATCCGCCGCCCGGTCGGCTTGCGCATCTCCTCGTACACTGTCGGGACCTGGACGTGCGAGGCAAAGGCAAAGCCGATGATGGGCAGCGCCACAAAGATCTGTGGCGAGATGTTAAAGTACGCCAGCCGCCGCCCGTGAGACAAGTCGACTGCGTTGATGTTCCCGCGCTCCGAGTCGTCCCATCCGTGCGTGATGGCATGCGCCACCACCATGCCTGTGAGATACAGCATGCACGCCACTGCCACCAGCGAGGTGTGCGCGAGGAACGAGATCCGCCGCAGCAGCGAGAGCGGGATCATGACCGCCCGTTGAGAATGACCGCCACGCCGACCCGGGTAAACGCCCAGTTGCTCGTGTTGAACCACTCCTCCAACACGGCAGGCACCAAGTCGCCGATGATGATCTGGTAGGCGAGGAGTGCCGAGAAGCAGTGCAGGACAATAAAGACGTCCACTGCTGCGCACAGCCGCGGGCCAAACACCGCATTGGCCAGGGCCTGATACGAGAACGGGCGCTTGCCGAGCAAGTCGGTCGCCCAGACAATAAACTGGATGCCCAACGCTGCCAGTGCCAAGTTCAGCATCATCAGCATCGGGCCGAGGATGAGCCCGGTCAACGAGAGCGCAAACGGGATCGACAACGTCCCTGCTCCGAGCGTCACGTTGCCGAGATTGAACCACGAGCCCAAGATCCCTGCACTCCCTACTTGCCCGTCCACAACCTCGACGCCATCGCCCATCTCCAGCAACGAGCTCGTCTCTGTCTGCCCGCCCAATCTCTTCCCGCCGAGCCTGCCCTCCTGCCCACGCCCGCCACGACCGCCACGACCGCCACGACCGTCACCCTCGCCACCCCCGCCAACCCTCCCGCTGCTGCCGTCTCCGCCGCCGCCTCGCCTCCCGTCACCTTTTGCTCCCATTGCCAGCCTGTGCTCTTGCTCGTGGCTCCTGAGCCAAGAGTGCCTCGCCCTCGCCCTCGCCCTCGCCCTCGCCCTCGCCCTCGCCCTCGCCCTCGCGCAGGTCGGTCTCATCGGCCGGAGTCCTCTGCAAGCATATGACTTCCACCTTGCCCTTCCCGCACACACATGCCGAACCATGTACCGTGATTATGAAGACACGCACACACGCACACATACAACACACACGTACACATACAACACACCCACACACGCACACACGCACACACGCACACATACAACACACACAACACACACACACACAGCGCAACACCACAACGACACATCCCTACCTCCTCAAGCAAGTCTCCCCAGACGCCAACTCATGCCCCCCCCCCCCCCCCCCCACTCACCCAACACAAAATTTTACACCCCCCATGTCAATGGTATCCCGCGGCGTTGTTCCTTGGCCGCTTTTCGCCCCAACTCGCTCCGCAATTCGCAAACTGTTCGTTCGTCCGTTCAATCGTTCGTGCGTTACAGCCATCAACCGCAGAGAGGCTCGCGCGGTAGGGAAGGGGGAGGGGAAGGGAAGGTGGAGGCGGGAGACGGTAGCACCTCTCGACGGATGGCAAAGGGTAAAGGGCCAAGGGTACCCCACTGGCCACGGGTGCTGTAGTGGGTGGAGGTGCAAGTAATCAAGGTAGCGGCCGTGGTGGAGGTCATGCCAGTGGTCATGCTTCGCCAACCGGTGGCGGTGGCGGTGGCGGTGGCGGTGGCGGTCCAAGCACTCCGTCTCAACCGCCGTCGCGCTCACCCGCAACAGCCTCGGTCCCTCATACCAATGCCACACCTGGTACTTCCAATTCTGGTCCTGCTCGAGCAGACGAACGTCACTCTGTCGGTGCCTCGCGTCGAGCTGCTGCTGACTCGCCTGCGGCCCAGCGTCGCCCGGCGGCTGCTCCAAGATACCCGGTTCATGGTCAGCTCTCGTCGGGCGAGTTGGTGGCAGTCAACAACGGCCAGGTCCCCGAGTTCCGCATCACCGGTGACGGCAGCTCGGAGCCTCCGTCGTCGTCCAAGTGGTGGGCTTGCTTCCCATGCTGCGGCGCGTCGTCGCCGCCGACCCGCCGCACTGACCGGCGCGTCGGCCCGGCCTCTACTGTCGCTGTGGCCCGGGTGCCGGTCACGCCGCGGTCGGCGGCGGCGGCGGCAGCAGCGGCGGCGACCCGGTCGGGTATGACGACCACGCCGCGTGGCGAGTCAAGCATGCGGATGAGCTACGGGCCGGGCACGATGCTGGGCTCGTCTTTGGGCGCGCCGTCGGCAGGTGCCGAAGAGGCAGCGGCGGCGGCGGCGTACGCGCAGCAGCACGTCTCGCCACGGCGGTCGTCATCGATTCGCTTCTCCTCGCTCCGGCCGGTGCCCGAAGGCGCGACGCCGCCAGGCTTGCAGGCCGAGTCGCGTGTCCTCTCGCGCATCGGCTCGTCGCAGAACCTCATTTCGCCTCGCACGCTGACCAACGTGCGGCATGGCGCTGGGCTGGGCAAGCTCGATGAGGACGCGGCCTGGTACCAGGTCCGGTCGCCGGGTGGGACCAACACGCCCGGCTCCATCTCGCGCAAGTCGTCCTTCCGCGGAATCCTAGGCTCGGGCGGCGTCTCGCCACGGCGTGGCATTGTCTCCCGCGCGTCGTCCATGTACCTCCAATACGCCGCGTCTCGGACAGTGGACCCCTCGGTGGCGCGGCGGCTGACGTCGGGCTCCTTCTCTGACGACGATACCATGTCGTGCGTCGACGAGGTCTCGTTCCCGCGCGGCATGGCCCGCCAGTACATGTTTGTCTTCCAGGACGTCGATGATCGCGAGCTCGACGCCTCGCGCTTCAAGCTGGAGTGGGGCGAGTTTGAAGACTACGCCGTCAACTACGATGTCATGCTCGGTCAGGGCGCATACGGCGAAGTTTACAAGGCTACCCACAAGCCCACAGATTCAGAGTGCGTGGTCAAGACCATCAAGGTCGACAAAGAGTCGGTTCTCAAGCTCAAACAGGAAATCATGATGCTCGAGCGGGTCAAGGGCGGGCCGTGCATTGTCGAGTACATGGGCCTTGTCCGCAACCCGGATGACGACACCAAGCTCATTGTCTTTGAGTTTGTGAACAACCCCAACTACAAGGAGTCTTTCCGCGACATGACCGACCTCGACGCCCGGTGGTACCTCTTCCGCGTCCTCAAGGGCCTCGACTACGCACACTCGCTCGGCGTCATCCACCGCGACATCAAGGGCGGCAACATCTGCTACGACCCCATCACCAAGAAGCTCCGCATCATCGACTGGGGCTTTGGCGTCCACTACGTGCCATCGCGGCCGTTCACCTCGTGGCCCGGCACCCGTCCCTACAAGGCGCCCGAGCTCTTTCTCCACTACTCGTACTACGACTACTCGGTCGATGTCTGGGCCTTTGCTTGCCTCATGGGCTCTCTCATCTTCCGCCGCACCCTCTTCCGTTCCAAGGACAATCGCCATCAGATGGAGCTCATTGCCCGCGCCCTCGGCACAGCCTCGTACGAGCGCTACCTCGCCAAGTACGCCCGCCCGCCCTTTAAGCTCGTCGCCAAAAAGTATCGCCACCTCGGCGAGCCGCACATGGGCCGTGGCGGCTTCCAGGTCTACGTCTCGTCCAAGACCCCTCTTGCCAACTTTGAGGCCCTCGATATCATCAACAAGGTCCTCGTGTGGGATCACGAGAAGCGTCCCACTGCCTCGGAGCTCATACAACATGCCTACTTTGATCCTGTCCGTCATCGCGATGTCAACTCTTCACAATAATAGTGTACCGCCCAGCCTCACACCCGATCACGTTCACCCGTCCCCCGAACCACGCGCCTCCCGAATCGCGCGCCCCCCAAGCCCTGGCCGCTGCCGGCTGGCTCGCCAAGCGTACAGGTCACACACCGCACACACACCACACACACCACACGCGCACACACACGCACACACACGCACACATACGCACACATACGCACACACCACCACACATCACACGCACACATACACGCCATGACCTCCCCCCTCCTCGCTGTCGCCCTCCTCTCCTTCTTCCTCGCCCTCACCACCGCCACCTTGCCCCTCTCCGCAACAACCCCGTTCCTCGCCCGGACCGCACCTCCGCCCGGATGGCGATGCTCGACGGAACCCTTTGATGGCCGACGCTCAATGACCCACATGCGGATCCGACTGGCGGCAAGGGTAGATGCTACAGAGGCGGCCGCAGTGCATGCTGCTGCCCTTCAGGTGGCGAGCCCCGGATCAGGCAAGTACGCCAAGTACTGGTCGACCGAGAAAGTCGTCGCTGCGTTGCCCTCGGCTATGGTGGCAGCAGAGGGCATCGTCTCGATTCTTGCCGAGACGCATGGCATTGCTGCTCGTGTTGCGCCCGATGGTGCGTCCGTCGTCCTCGAGTCGATCCCCATTTCCCTCGTCGAGGAGATCTTCAGTGGCATGGTTGTCCACGCGTGCTCGCCTACCAAGCCGCTCCATGCAGATGTGATCGTTGCTGCTGCACTCGGTACCGCTCACCTCGCACCGGCTCTCGCTCGCCATCTTGCCTTTGCCACGGGCGTGTCGGACTTTCCACCGCCGTCCGTGCTGGAGCGGATGGCGGCTCGCGCCGGCCCGCTTAGCCCGCCATCGCCAGGGCCATGCAAGGCCAGCCAGCAGCAGTCGAACAACCTCGTCATTCCGTCAGTGGTTCGCGAGCTTGTTGGCATCCCGCGCGGCAAGAGAGTTGCGTCTCAGCTCGCCACCCAGGCCGCCATCGAGTTTGGCCTGGTCATCCCGCACGAGACCGGCCAGGAGGGTGGCGGCGGCGGCGGGTTCCTCTTCTCAGACCTCGCCGCGTTTGCCGAGCTGGCCTCCGTCGACGCTCCGCACCAGTTCAACGTCTCACGTATCATCGGGCCGTTTGCGCAGCACAACTACACCGGCAACGCCGAGAGCGTGCTCGATGTGACGACGCTACTTGGCGTCGCGCCGGGTGCGCCCACCACCTACGCCACTTACCTCGGCTGGATGTATGAGTTCCTCACCGACACCATCGGCGACCCGGAGCGCGCGCTTGTCCACTCGATCTCGTACGGCACTCCCGAGTACCTGCAGTGCAACAAGACCCAGAACGGCGAGCCGTTCCACGTCTGCGCCTTTCTCGGCGTCGATGCCCGTGGCTACATCGAGCGGTGCGACCTCGAGTTTGCCCGCACCGCCCTCCTCGGCCTCACTATCGTAGCCTCATCCGGTGACAACGGCGCGCCCGGCGAGCTCTCGCGCGAATGCGAGCTCGACAACACCATCCACCCGCTCCACACCGTCTTTCCGGCCGCGTCGCAGTACACGACAGCGGTCGGCGGTGTGGTGCTGGTCGAGGCCGCGCCCGGCCCGCCACCCGGTGCTCCGCAGCCGCCGATCTGCACTATGGCTCATCCAGGCCCGCCGCTGCCTGGCCCGCCGGCCTGTGGCGGCCCGCCGTACGCGCTCACAACCTCGATGTGTTCCAACGGCGGCATCACTACTGGCGGCGGCTTTGCCAACTACTCTGTGCTTCCCGAGTGGCAGGCGCCTACCGTCCGTGGCTACCTTGACTCCTCGCCGCGGCTTCCGCCGGCCACCGCCTTTCACGCCAACCACCGCGCCTTCCCCGACGTCGCCCTGCTTGCCTCCAACATCCTCATCATTCTCAACGGCGAGGCCCCGGTCGGTGCCGGCACCTCGGCGTCGGCCCCGCAAATGGCGGCCCTTCTCACCCACGTCAACGGCGAGCTGCTCGCTAGCGGCCTCCCGCCCGTCGGCTGGATCAACCCGCTCCTGTACACCCTCCCGCCATCGGCCTTTATCGACATCACCACGGGCTCGAACGAGTGCACCGAGGCCGCGTGCTGCAAGTACGGCTACGGTGCCGCGTCTGGCTTTGACGCTGTCACCGGCCGCGGCGTTCCCCTCTTCGAGGGTCTCCTTGCCGGCCTTGCCGCCGCTCACGGCACCGCACTCTAGCACGCCTGAGCCCCGCCCTCGCCCTGGCTCCGCAGATGCTCGATGAGGCTAGCCAGCGCCTGCCGCTGCGCCGCCAGTCCCTCGCGGGTCTGCACCCCGGTCTTGAGCGCGTCGACCGAGTGCATCGCGTCGTCGACTGCTGCCCGGGCCTCGCGCTCTACCGCCGCCAGATGCTGCGCCCGTTGCTCGTTGTACGCATACCAGTTGGCCTGCCGGCTGGTAGCCGCGGCCTTGAGTCGCGCCACGGCGTCCAGCAGCTCGCGCTGCTTGGCGTTGTGGTCGGTAGCGACTCGTGCCAGTTCGGCCCGGCTCGCCTCGAGCGCCTCTTCGAGCTCGCGGACACGCGATGGCGTGTCGTGCCCGCCGCCGCTGCCGTCGTCATCGCCGATGCTTGCCTCGAGACGTGCCAGTTGCGCGTTGAGCCGGGCAATCGTCTTCTCCAGCGCTGCAATCTGTAGCTCCTTGGCCTCACAGCCGTTGCAGGTAACACTACCGTCCTCATCTCCCTCGGCCGCCTCGGCGTCGGCCGCTGCGGTCTCCAGCTCGCGCTGCAGCTTGGCCGCCAGCGCACGGGCGTCGTCTCGCTCGCGCTCCAGCTGAGCTACGCGACCCGGCGCCGCATTTTCGTCGGCACTGGGGCTGCTCGCCGCTCGCGCGCTCGCCTGTGCCAGCGCAGACTCGCTTAGACTGCGGTCGGCTTGGAGTAGCTCAATCAGATTGCGCTGCTCGCGGAGCTCCGACTCGAGGCCGGCGATGCGGTCGGCATCGGAAGCGCTTGCCGCACGGGCCTTGCTCAGCTCCTCGGTGAGCGCGGTGACGGTCGGGCCGAGGTCTTGCGCAGGTGCCACTGCTGACGGCGACTCGCTCTCGCCTCCGCTCTTCGACAATGGCTGCGCTGCCTGCAGTGCCTCTAGTTTGGCTTCGGCTTCGTCGCGGCTGCGGGTGACGATTGCCACCTGCTTTTGCAGCGAGTCGATGGTCTGCTGCAGAGCTGCCAGGTCGGCATCAGCGCCAGCGCGGCTAGCCCGGTCAGCCGCTGCAACCTGGCTCCGCAGCTCGGCAATAGTCTCGCGCAGCGTCGCAATGTGCTGCTCCAGTGCAGCGTTTTCAGCGGCCATGAGCGCGAGTTCGGGTATCGCCGCCGGAGGCGTGACCTGCCGAGGTGGCGACGCTGTCGGCGATTGGGCTGCAACCCGCGCCTCGCGCTTGGCAGCCGCAAGCTCTTCGCGGAGTGCTTCCAGCTCGGCGGCGGTAGCGAGCGCCTGGGCCGGTGACCTGGGGGCAGCGCGGGCGTTGGCGGCATCAGCGAGTGCTGCGTCGCGCGAGGCCTTGACAACGTCCAGCTGCTCCCGGAGTGCGTCGAGCTCGTCGGAGCGGGCGGCGTGGAGCTTGCCGATGTGGTCTTCAAGGGCGGTGACCTGGGCAGCAGCTGACGCGGCCTCGGCGCGGGCGGCGTCGCGGCTCTGCTGCGCGACGGCAACCTGCTCGCGGAGCGCGTCGAGCTCAACGGTTCGCGACGCGCGAAGGCTCGCCATCTGGTCCTCGACGGCAGCGACCTGGCTGCGGGCGGAAGCGGCCTCGGCGAGCGCGGCATCGCGGCTCTGCTGAACAACCACAAGTTGCTCGTGGAGCGCGGCGGCGCGGGCGGTGTCACGACTCTGGTTGAGAACATCGACTTCGCTGCGGAGCGAGGCCGCCCGGGACGCGGCGTTGACATGGGCGTCGGCGTGGGCGCGCGCAACTGTGAGCTCGGCATGGGCAGCATCGCGCGAGGCGTAGGCAGCGGTGAGTTGCTCGCGGAGCGCATCAAGCTCGTCGCTCCGCTCGCGCCGCGCAGCTGTGAGTCGGGCCTCGGCTGCCGTCGCCTGGCTACGCGCGGCGGCGACGTCGGCAACTGCGGCGTCGCGCGAGGTCTTGACAACCGCCAGCTGCTCACGCAGCGCGTCGAGCTCGGCGGCGTGCGCAGCGCGGAGCTCGGCGGCATGGTCCTCGAGCGTAATGATTTGTGCGCGGAGTGAGGCGGTCGATGTGGCGGCCTCGACCGAGCTCAGTGCCGCTGCCGATGCCGGATGCTCGCGAACGGCGGCGAGCTGTTCGGCAAGCGCCTCGTTCTCGGCATGGAGGACGGCCGAGTGTGCTTCGGCCGCTGCCGCCGCCGCCGCCGCCGCCTGGAGCTGGTCGGCAAGTGCCTTGTTCTCGGCGCGGAGGTCGACGGCGGCGCCAGACTCTAGCTTGCGCAGCTGGGCATGAAGCGAGTCGATCTCGGACTGGGCTTCGGCCAGCTGGGCCTCGACATGCTGCGCAGCGAGCGGGATGGGCGCCGGCGAGGGCGACGCCGAGCGTCCGGCGAGGACTCGGCGCTTGGCGGCAGCGAGCTCTGCGGCAGAGGCCGTCCGCATGCGGGCAACGTCACCGGGCACTTGCAGCTGAACCCCCTGGGCGGCAGCCTCCTCGATGTCTGCCAGCCACATCTCACGGATGTGCATGTTCTGTCGGCGGAGCTCTTCGTTCTCGTACATGAGGTCCTCGAGAACAAGGCCCGACGTGTGGGGGCCGCCCGAGGCCGCGTGATCGAGCGAGGTCGATGCATTGCGGAGAGCATGCAGATGCATCTCCAGGCCCTCGATGACGCCGCGCTGCTCGGTGACCAGAGCACGATAGGCGTCGAGTGTGTCGTCTGCCGACGCCTCCAGCTGCTCCAGCGACAAGCCCCGAGCCGGCGCAGACGCAGCCAGCAGACTCATATGCGCAGCGTGTGTCTCTTCCCTTGCCAACCGCTTCGATCGCCGCACCTCGCGGGCAAGGCCGTCTAGCTCGCCCTGAACAGCCACACAGGCCAGATCCAGCAGCTGGACCGCCTGAGGCGGGAGATCAGGCGATGTTGTCAGATGAGCCTTGACATGAGCCAGAAGTCTTGCCGCAGCCTCAGCCAGCAGTCCATCCTCAGGCGCAGCGTCCATACCGGCAAAGATCAGCTGACACAAGAGCGTGAGCAGCGAGGCATGGACCGCTGACGACCTCGCCACCACATCCGTCAGCGCACTCAGGACAGACCGCGCCCCTGTATTGGTCTCGCTAGCCGCCACCAGTTCCTCCACAGCATCCTCCAGCTGGCTCTGCTCGCCGTCGACCTGTTCTGCCGTCGTCCGTAGCCATGCTGTTAGCGTTGCGGCCGGGAACATGGGGCAGGGGGGGGGGGGGAGGGAGGGGGAGGGGGTCCGTTGGCCGGGCGACGAGTGGTGGCGGCCGAGTGGGCGGGTCGGGCAGGGGGGGGGGGGGGGATGGCGGTTGGCCAAGGGAGGGTGTAATTGAGGATTGGCTATCATGTTCGCCGCCGATTAGGTGTGGGTGTGGTCGGTACCCGCGGCTTGGGTGGTGGCCCGGTCGGGATGGGTGGTGGTGGCGCAGCGGATCCAGAGCCAGAGCTTGATCCAGAGCCTGAGCTTGATCCAGAGCTCGAGCTCGAGCCAGATCCAGAGCTAGAGCCAGAGCCAGATCCAGAGCTCGACGACGCGTCAAGCTGAATGGCTTCGCGCTTGACTGGTCGTGCAGGCGGTGGCCGCATGGCCGGTGATGCCGGATACAGCTCGCGCGCTGCTGGATGCGCCGCACGATCTGCGCTGCTGTCTCGCCGGCCAACAGCCACCGGCTCAGAGACTGAGGCTCGCCGCCGGGACACCGACGAGCGCCGACGCGGCGGCGGCGCACTCTGTGGAGGCTGGGTCTCTGAAGCAGCCGTGGCGTCGCCCTCGCCCTCGTCCTCGGCGGTGGCGTCACATCGGCTGTCGGTCATCGGGCTCAGGACCTCGACGTCCTCCACATAGTTTGCCGGAAAGATGCCCTCGGCGCCGTTGACGTCGACGCCACGGAGCCAGAGGCCAAGATCACCGGTGACATTGATGACTTGGCCGGCAACCAAGCTCAGCTCGCCGTCGTAGTCTGCCGGACAGGTGAACAAGGCGCGGACTCTTCTCTGCGGCGCGAGCCGGACAGGCGATCCCGTCGCCAGACTCACAGCCGATCCAAACGAGGCCAGCGGCGGCGGGAACTGGCGGAGATCGCGAGCCATGGCTGCCACCGTCTCCGGCGAGAAAAAGCCTGCGACGGCCAAAGGCAAATCCGCGTGGATAACCTTGTTCAGCGAGTGGCCCACAAAATGAGCCACTACATCCAGATCGTTGCTCTTTCTCCCAGCATACGCCCCCGCCAGGTGGTTGGCCAGTTCTTCTTCCTCCATCCCAGGCACCACCGATGACAGCGAGCCAGCCGCCAATCCCAGACCCGCCCCGCACCGCCTTCGCTCGCACCGAGCATGGTTGACCACCAGCGACTCGGCCGCCGACTTTGCCGTCGCCTCTATCCCGCCATCCTCAATCACTCCTTGCTCCTCTTCCATTCTGCTATACAACCTCTGATTAGGTATGCGTCAAGTGGTGGCTGTTGCAGCCGAGCTTGGCTGCCACCGGGGGCGGGTGTGGATGCGGCTGTGGCTGCGGGCTTTCTCCCTGTCCCGGCGGCTGTTCGCGGCAATGACAGGCTGTGTTCACTTCCTCGCACTCCCGTGACTGCGAGCATCACACAAAGTATACGCTCAGCTCGAGCTCGCCGTGGATCCGCTGGCTACGACGCTCCTCCCCCACCTTGAGCTCAAATCGACGGCGACGGTAGCCGCCGGTGGCCGCAGGGATGGAGGCGAGGCTGATGTCGAGCTCGCCCATGTAGTCGTTGGACGAGAAGCGGTCCCAGTCCCAGACGACGATCTGGATGCACGAGTCCGGGTTGAGGAACGGGCCCGGCCAGCAGACCTGGAACTCCCACACCGGCTCGAGCGACTTTTTGATGACCTTGGTCTGAGCGACGTAGTCGCCGAGGCGGACGACGCAGAACGGGTCAGACTTGCCGAACCGGTCGCGCTTGACCAGGTTATGGCCCGAGTGGATGGTGACGATGATTGCGGCAGCCTTGGTCATTGACGCCTCGAGGTTGTGAATGGCGGAGATCTCCTCGACCGCGTCTTCCCATGTGATGGCCTCGACGGGCTCGGCGCGCGGGTCGAGGAAGCGGAACAGGTAGTTCTTGCCGAGGAAGATGCGGTCGCCCGAGGCAAGCGTCACGGTCTTGTCAAAGTCGACCATGATGCCGTTGACGTACGTCGCCGAGCCGGGCTCATTAATGAGGCTAACGACGCCGTTCTTGTTGCGAAAGGTGCAGTGCCGCGAGTCAATGCCGTCGCCCTTGAGCACAATGGTCGAGCCGTAGGCTTGCCCGACCACGGTCTCGCCGTCCTCGACGACAAACAGGAGGTTGGCGTCGAGCGACGGGTCGACCGAAAGGTTGACCAGCCGCGGCTTGTTGTCGATGTCGAGCATCGAGTCGAGCCCACCAAGTGAGATGCCGGCGTTCTCCAGTACGTCGTGCCGCAGCGCCTCGATGCGCTCGGCTTTGGCCGCCTTGGCCGAGATCGGCTCGTTGAGCTCCAGCAAGACCTCCTGGTTCAGTTCCAGGTTGCCGAGCAGGACCGACATCTCGTCGTCGTCGAGTGCAAAGTCGTTAAAGGTGACTGTCGAGACAACCGACGACCGCCGCTGCATTCGGCGGTTGTCGGAGCCGGACGCGCCGCTCGCCATGCCCGACGACGCTGCCGGCGGCGGCCCACCGCGTTCGCGCCCGCCGCGCCGCCGCTCGCCGAGCTCGGTCTCCAGCCGCGAGATCTCGGCCCGTAGGTTGGCGATGAGCTCGTCCTTGGGTGAGACGTTCTTGCGGACAATGTTGATGACCGACTTGGCCCGCTGCGCAAAGCGGAGCGTCGAGATCGACTCCTTAAAATTGGACGACGCCGGCGAGATGGCGGCGAGCATGACCGTCCGCGAGTTGCCGCCGAGCGACTCTTGAAGCAGTCGCGTGAGGACCGACTCGCGGTATGGGACAAACTTCTTGTGCGACGAGAGTGCGTTGATAACGGCGCCTAACGCCGAGAGCGACTTGTTGATGTGGACAGCCTCCTTGAAGCGGAGGCCCTCGGCCTGCGTGTTCGACTGTCGCTCCGAGCCGGCGAGGTCGACCAGGTTGATTTTGGAGGTGACCCGGGTCTCCGACGAGCCGCTGCCCGACTCGTCGGCCTCGCCCGACCCGCGCGCCGACTCGTCATCGCCGCCGGCCTCGTGCACAATGCGGGTGACAAAGACGGTGAGGACCGAGTGCGACCGCGACGAGGTCTTGTTCATGGCCGTCGCCGCCACTGCACGGATCTTGTTGCCCTCGGTCATGCACTTGTGAATGTCGGCGTAAGACGAGACAAGCACCTTGGAGAGGCCCTGCACAAAGATGCCCATCGTCGCCGACTCGCGGACCTTGAGCTCCTCTTCTGACTGCGGATTGAGCAAATCGGTGATGGCGTCATTGTAGATCTCCAGAAATGAGGTCTCGATGACGTACGAGACGGACTCGCCGAGCTCAACGCCCGGCGCCGATGCCCGCTGCGCCTGCAGCGCGTTGGCCGCCCGCACCCGCGCAAACAGCTCCTGCATGCCCAGTGGGATGATGCCTGGCGCCGACACTGTGCCCGTCATGGTGTGCGTCTTGCCGGCGCCGGTCTGCCCGTACGCAAAGATCGAGGCGTTGTACCCGGCCCATGCGTTGTCGAGGTAGAACTTGCCCAGCTCGCTGAAAATCGTCTCGTTGTTGGCGTAGTTGGGCTCCGACGGCGTCACGCTCGAATCGTAGCAGTAGTCAAAGAGAAAGGTCTTGCGCCCGCGCCGCGGATCGTCGTGCGGGTCCGTAATCACGCACTCTTGCCCCAGCATCGTCACGCACGACGCCGCCCCGAGCGCGTGCTCGCGGTCGTTGAGCGGCCGGACCCGGACCGCGACCTTGACTCGCTGCTGCCGCGGGCCGCGCGCCCGCGCAGACGTCGTCATGCACGTCCGGTCCGTGAGGACCGACCGCTCAGACGGTGCTGCCGACGACGACGTCGACCGCCACGACGCCCGCGACACCAGCGAGTTTCCTGTCCGCGAGCTCCGTCGTGGGCCCGACGCCGGCAGTCCCGGGCTGCTGAATCCGCCGCTTGTTAGGCTCCCGACGTTGTCGTATGCCTCGTTGTTCGAATCCAACTCCGCCGCCAAACCCCCGCCGCCACCTACTCGCCGCGCGTAACTGCTGCTCGCCAAGCTCCCCACGCTATCGTGCGCCTCGCTGTAGCGGTCGAGCCCCGCCGGCGGTGACGACGGCTTGGGTGTCGGCGTCGGCGTCGACGAGCCGACCGATCGCCGTGACGACGTGACTCGCGAGAGCCGCTCCGACCGGGCCTCCCGCCGGCGACGGTACTCATCCAGCCGCGACGACCGTTCGCCCGTCGCCGACTCTGCCTGCCTCCCGGCCCCGCCGTGGTGGTCAGCCAAGCCAGCCGCAGCAGCAGCGCCGCGGCCGTCTCGGCCTTTGTACTGGTGATCATACCCCTGATCGTCATAGTACTCGGTGGCCCTCGGATCAGGCGCCCACGACAGCCGCTTCGAGCTCGTCGATGACGCCAACGAGTACTGCGAGGAGACCCTTGAGGGAAAGTGCGACCTTGATCCAGGGTCGACTCCATCGTCTTCAGCCATGACACTCCTTCGTGAGCTCCTCCGACTTGGCCGACTTCCTCTCGCACCTCCTTGCCTCGCTCCGCTGCTCCTTCTCGACGACGACCGCTGACTGCTCCGCGACGACAACGCCGCCGGTCTATGGTGCGACATGCCGTTCCCTCGCTTGCCCCTGCCTGCTCCCTTCTCCTCCTCCCGAGAGTGCTGTTGGACTTCCCGTTTTTCTGCCTCTCCTTGCCGCCTTGCTCCTCGCCTTGCCCCGAGTGAACGCCATTGGAACGGCACGCCCCGCCCGCCCGCCCCCCTCCTCCCCCATTAGCAAGCCCATCCATGTCCGATTGCGATGCCTTTTCATCCATCGAGCAGCATGGTACCATCGATGGGGATGAGAAGAGGCAAGGACTGTGATTGGATGGGTGATGAGGCATGGATTGTGTGTGCTCTGGTGGTGGTGCGTGGGGAAGGCGGGGGAAGCGGGGAGCGCTACCATGGCAGGGACAAGGCAAACGTGGGCTGGGCGCGCGCGTGTTTGCACTCATTGCTGCAAAGGTGGAAAAATTTGTACAATCCAATCGACACCCCCCACCCACACACACACCCCACACACCCCCCCACACACACCAACACTCACATCATCAAAACATACACATACACACACTCACACACATACACATACTGCCCCTCTGGCCACACTCTATTCCAAAATCCACAACCACGATCGCGAGCTTAAAGCGATTGCAAGCAATCAGACTCACACTCAATCTAACCCTGCACAACAACACACAACACACAACACACAACACACAACACACAACACACATGCCCATCTACCCACCCAAAGACTTGGGCAACTTGATGCGCTGTCATGATGCGGCGACCATGAGGCGCGGATGGGGAAAAAACGCCCAAAGCGGTCAAAACGAGCCACGAGTCGCCCAACTCAACCCGATTCGCCCACTTTCGCCACTCCTACTGCTTCCATTGTGCCTTTCACGTTCGTTTCTTCGTAGCAAACGCCACCCTCCTCTCGTCCTCGTTCCTTCCTTCCCCCCCCCCTCCCCTCCCCCTCTCCCTCTCCCCCTCCCCTTCTTCCTCCTCCCCCCGTTACATCGCCCGATGAAGATCCGCACACCGCTCAAGGTAAGCCGGCGGAAAGAGTTGTGATGGTCGTGAGAAGGTTATATCGCCATCCTCCCCACCCCCCACCCCTTCCCCCCCCCTCGGCCACCATCGCATGCTTGGAACACCCCGTGGCAAGCGTGCGACTTGGAACGTCTCGCCAATGATTGGATGACATTGACTGTTATTTGATTCGATGATTATGATGCGGTTGTTTGCGGAACGAAAGCGGCCGTTTTTTAACCGCCGCCCGTTCGACGACTAGCGAGGCCAGGCCATACCCGTTTGGCCGGATATGTGAGCTTGTGAGCACTTTGTTGCGCGGATCCTATGTTTGAGCACTTCTACACGCTCGCCATCTTTCCCCTTCCCTTCTGTCGGCCTCCGTCCCCTCGGTTGCCTTCTTGCAACGTCACACGCCGGTGGCTGCGTTCGATGGAAGGAAGGATGATGGTACTCCAAATGGTCAATGTGTTGATTACTTGCCCTTGCAACATTGTTGCACCAAGTCAACGGCTTTTGGTGCGGTCATTTTTGCCGCTTTTGTCGTCGCTCCCGCGCGTGCTGCTCCCGCGGCAGCAGCCTTGCAGTCTTCCATCCTCTCAGAAGCTTATGAATGGGCAGGATCATGGGCTGCATCCGAGAAGCGCTAGCTCTTTCGCTCCGGCGGCTGTGGCCGGCGGGTTGAAGACCCGGATGGATGGCCACTTCCAAGGTCGCGGAGCAATTGTTCTTTACAGTTGCGGAGCCTTTTTTTTCGGGCGCCAACCCTTGCCACATTACGGCTCGGCGCGTGGTGGCAACGAACAATCCATCGATGATGGGGACTCACTGTTGTGGCATGGAATGATGGGGCGGCCAACAACAATGCAGACTCGCTGCTCAGAATCGTACGGGCAGTTCCAATGCACATACCCTTCGTGCCACGCGAGCTTCTCGAGCCGACTGGCGGAGAAGATGCACCGGGCCGAGTCGCACCCGCCGCGGCAGACGCATCACGATGCTGAGCTCCTGCACAAGTACATCCGCCGGTTCCAGTGCACGGGATCGGGCGGCAAGCCGTTTGGCCAGGGCCCGCTCGCCTCGTACCGCACCTCGTGGTGCGGCGGCATGGTCAACATGGCTGCGTTGCAGAGCAAGCCGTCGGAGCAGTCGATCTCGTTTGTCTGCCCCTGCCCGGGCTGCGGCTACTCTGCGCCCTCGTCCGAGGACCTCATCCAGCACCACCACTACGCCCACACCCACCAGCATGCCGAGCCGAGCTCTGTCGCCTGCTCATAGACTTGCTGGTCTGGGTGTCGAGGCGTGGGCGCTCTGGACGCGCTAGATGCCGCAAGGCGTGGCCAAACTGCCGCCAGCCAGCTGCTGCAACGCTGCTGCTCTGGCGTCGCACCGTGCCCCTTGTTTTGTTTGTACTCGATGTGATGCTCGTACCTGTGTGCGCTAGAGGTTGACCAGTACATGAAAGAAGTCTCTGCCTGGAGCCCCGCGAGAGCCCGATGCTCACCGCCTGCGTCGCCCGCGGACCTTGGCGCGGTACACGCCGGGTGCCTCCTCGCGGAACGAGATGCGGTTGTCACGAAAGTAGCGGACAACGGCCGGCCGAATCTTAGCCTTGGTCTTGGAGTGGTTGCCGACGCCGGTGATGACCCGCACGCCGCAGTTGGGCTCGTTGCAGCTCCGCCGGTGCTGGAGCAGGTAGCGGGCGAGCACATTGATGGCCTCCTTCTCAAACAGGCCGTGCAGGTCAAGCGAGTGGCCGGTGGCCGAGAACGCGTCCTGCGCGCCAAGGATCGAGCTCACGCGCTGTGCGTTGACCTCACGCATCTCGACGTCGAGGGCGCGACCCTGCGAGGCGAGCCGCGAGGCGAGCGACTTGTTCCCGCTGCGGAACGCCTGCGCCGCTGCCGCAAACGCAGCGTTGCGCTGCCGCGCGAGCGCGTTGGCCTCGCGGCACATGGCATCGGTCTCGCCCGCACTCCGCGCCGGTGCCGCCGCATTGAGATGCGCAAACTGCGACCGTCGGTACGGCTCGGCCGCCACCGGCCGCACAAGCAAGACCGGCCGTGGGCGCGCCGCAAGCGCCGCTGCCTCGGCCGCCGCTGCTGCTGCTGCTTCCGCCCGCCGCTTCGCCTCGGCCTTGGCTCGCCGCTTCGCCACCATGGCATGGACGCCCGGGTACACGCGCGCCAGCGTCTCCACCGTCGCGTCGACATCAAACTCGAGCGAGTCAAACGTCTCGTCAATGACCGCTGCAGGCACCTCTGTATACTGCAGCTCGTCGTGGAGCCGCGCCCGCCGCATCCGCACTGCCATCGATACCTTGGTCAGGCCGCTGCCGCTGCTGCTCGCCCGCGGGCCGACGTACTTGATCCGCGGTCCGACCGCACCGCGGGTGTGCCGCGCCCACGTCCCGCGCGTCGACAGCGCCGTCTGCCTCCCGCCAAGTGCAGGAAACTCGGCGTCGCCTGCGCCAGTGCCTGCGCCTGCGCCTGCACTACTGCTGCTGGCCAGATCCTCCGCCACCATCGCCGCCAGCGACGACGTCGCCGCCTCAACGTCGCCGCCGGCAGACTCCAGGACAGCCACCACCGTCGACGGCTCCACGTCCTCAAACGTGGCGCAGAGCTTGGCCACGAGCCCGTCGTCAAGCACAACCTCCTCCGCCTCGCCGCCGCCCTGGCTCGAGTGGTCGGTCCCGTGGATGAGATCAAGGGCAAGGTCGAGCGCGTCGCCGAGCGCCCCGCCGGCGTCTTCCCATACCACCGCCAGTGCCTCGTCATCCACGTCCGGAAACATGGCCGAGAACATATCAAAGTCGCTCTCGGCTGCCGCAAGCTTAGCCACGGGCGATGTCAGCGAGCCGGCCGCAAACTCAGTGTCCAGCCCGGCCACCACCAACCCGATCGACGCGCTCGCCGCCTTCCGGCCCCACCCCGACGAGCTCATCGCTACCACACTCGAGCTTGCATCCGCGAGCGCGTGTCGTGCCGTCGCCACTCGCCCGTCCGCACCGTCCAGCGCCGCCGCCACTGCGTTGAGGTCGGCCTCTGGAAACTCGCTGCCAAGCACTGCAAGATCCATCTCGCGCTGCTGCGCCTTGTGCGGCTCTAACTCGGGTGCACGCTCTGCTCTCGCGGCGACTGGACCTGCGGCGAGAGCATGCTCAGCTGCTCAGCTGCCACCTCGGCATCGCCGTCGCACTCATCGAGCACCATGGCAACAACTGCGGCGTCGACTGAGGGAAAGTGCTCCGCAAGCGCCATGCAAGTATCGGGCCGCCCGCCGATGGCGTCTTGCTCATCGCGGTCCTCGCCGTCTTCGCCACCACCACAATCCTCACCGTCGGGCGTAAACTCGGCAAGCAGCGCGAGCACAGCGTCCACCTTGTAGCCCTCGTCCTCGAGCAAGACCGCAGCGGCGGCGGCATCCAGATGCGGAAAGCGGGCGAGGACCTCGTTCACCGCCGCCTCGACGTCGACCTCGACTCGCGCCGCGTGCTCCCGCGCATCGGCAGCAAGGACAACAAGAGACCGGGTTGCTTCCTCTACATCGCCGGCAGCCTCGCTCAGCAGAGCTTCCACCAGCCCGGCATCGACAGCCGGGAAGGCGTTGACCAGCTCGGCCACATCCGCCGGATCGAGAACATGATCAGCACCGGAACGATGATGCTCGGCTCGATCCGCCGTCTGAGTCAGAACCAACATGGCCAGGATGTCCCGTGCAGCGCGTGCGTTGCCGTCTTCGCTGTGATACACCTCGGCCACAGTCTCCCCGTCGAGCGTCGGGTACGCCTCCTGCAGCCGCCGCACCTCGTCACGGACACGCTTCCCGCCCCGTCGAACCTCGGTCGGCACCGCTATTGTCACAGCCATACGTTCAGGTGGCTCGCGTTCATACCGAGCCATGATGGTTGAAGGCTTGGGGATGGGTGTGCCCGGGTGGCTCGCCCGTCTCCCCGTCCTCCGTCCGACGTGTCGCCATTGACTGACCCAAATCCCTCGTCCCGCCCGCCTGGTTCGATGAACAGCTCTACAAGGGGCGATACTGGGTGGTTTTTGTTACAGTTGGTACCACTAGCACGGCCATGTGCTTGGCTTGCGATAGCTGTCGGTGATGGACGGTTTCTCCTACAGAGTCTGGTTGCTATGAGCCAGGATGTCGGGCTATGTTTACTATGTCACGATCATGCGGATCGTTTTTTTGCCAACAACTTCCACCATCTGGCCCACCCAGCCCTCACCACCACGGGCACCGGCCCCATCACCTTCCCGGACCATTGCCGACACCTTCCCTACCACCATTCCAGCCCAGACCCTCGCCCTGTTGGCTCCCATCTGCAACAGGGCCCAGCAACCAGGCTGCAATCGGGCGCGGCAATCGGGTGCTGCAATCGGGCGCGGCAATCGGGCGCGGCATCTGGGCGCGACAACCCATGCAGCAGCATCGCTACCGCCAGGCTACGGCAGCATCCTTTCTCACTCTCGATCAATCTCCTCCCCCTTTCCTCCCCATCCCCCATCCCCCCCATCCCCCCATCCCCCATCCCCCATCCCCAACAATTTTTCCCCCCTCACCCCCCACCCGCATCCCCGCCTCCCCACCCGAAAGTCTGCCCAGCTGTGCCCTCCCGCCGACAGACCACGCCACCCCACGCCCCCCCCTCCCCCCTCACCCCCCCCCAACCCGCCACTCTACCCACACGCAGCATGCGGAGGAGATTCGCACGACGGATGCACAGCGCACCGTCTGAGAGCATGACACCGCTCACGCGTGCGTGTCTCGTGGGCGACGTGGACGCTGTGCGGCAGGAGCTGGGAGAGCCGGCGACGGCGTCACGCGAGCTTCGTCGACGGAATCTGGACGGACGGACGGCGGCATTTGCGGCTGTTCTGGGAGGACATGGTCACGTGATCAAGGTGCTGCTGGAGGAGTATCGGCTGGCAAGAGAGACGGCTGCGCTGAGCGATCGCTTTGGTCTCTCGCTCATCCATATGGCCGCATACGTCCGCTCGCCCTCGCTCATCTCGCTCCTTATCGAGGCTGATATCATGCCGCTTCGCCCGGACAAGGCCCACAGATCGCCGCTGCATCTCGCCCTCACTCCGGCCGCTGCAGCACGTGTGTCTGTTGCGGCCTCGTCGTCTGCTGCATCTGCTGTGGCGCCGCTTGCTGGGGACACGCCGCAAGGCCCCGGCGACTCGCGGCTGGCCTGGCTGCATCTGTTGCTCGACACCGACGGCATCGATGTCAACGGCAAGGACGCCAATGGTGTGACGCCGTTAATGATGGCTGTCCTGCTCGACGACGTCGACATTGTCAAGGTCCTCCTCGCTGCCAGCGGAGACATCGAGCTCTGCGACGCCCGCGGCCGCAACATCTTCCACTACGCCGCCTACGGCGGTTTTCGGGTCTACTCCTTCTTGACTGCAGTAGCCACGCCTGCGCAGGTCGACCGGATGTTGGCTGCGCCTGATGCATGTGGCGCGCTCCCGATCTCGGCCGCCATCGCCGCTCTCCACCTTGACGTTGTCGTCGACCTTGTCGATGTCCGCGGCTTTCGAGTCGACACCCTGGATGCTCGCGGCCGCTCGCTGCTCTACACCGCGGCGGCGGCGGCATCGGGCCCAGCCGCCCGCAAGCTTGTTGACCGCGAGTCGGAACTTGTCATCCGCGCGCTCGCCGCGCGCGGCGGGCTCCTGCCACACTCGCCGCCCGTCCCGCACCCGGTCCAGATTGCGCTTGCCAACGGCGACGTGGCCACCGCCCAAGTCCTCGCCTCAGAGCTCCGCGATGCCGGGCACCCGGTCGATGTAGTTGACGCCGCCGGCCGGTCGCTCGTCCACTACGCGGCGCTCCGCGGCCACGTGCCGGCGGTACTCGAGGCGCTGGCCCTACTCGACGCGCCTGACGCGCCCGATGCCGCACCGGTCAACCGCGCCGACACCACAGGCATCACCGCAGCTCACATGGCCGCCGGCGCCGGAAACATCCCGCTCCTGCAGGCGGTGGTGGCGCAGGGCGCGAACCTAGCCGGCCTAGCCGCGTCGGGCCTCTCGCCGCTACATGTTGCCGCGCTCTCGGGTCACTCCAAGGTTGTGGCCTTTCTCCTCGACGCCGGCGTCCGCGCCGAGGCCCGCGCATCGCGGAGCGCGCACCTGGTCACCGCACTGCACCTTGCCGCGCTTGGTGGCGCACGCGACGTCATTACCGCCATCCTTGACGCCGACAAAAGCGCATCTTCGTCGCTGCTGGCCCTGCCCGACGCTCTCGGCCGCCTTCCGCTGCACTGGGCGGCGCTCGGCGGCTCGCTGCCCTGCTTTGACGCCCTCGTTCGCCACGCCGACCAACTCGACGCCCGCGACGCGCTCGGCATGACCCCGCTCGCACTCGCCGTCCAGTGTGGACACGAGGAAATGGCCGAGCAGCTGCTGAGCAGGAGCGTGAAGCTCACCACCATCGACGTCTACGGACGGAGCCCGCTTCACTACGCCGCCCGCAACTGCCACCGCGACATGATCCGTGCCCTCGTCTCTGACGACGACATGGTGCCGGCGCTGATGGTGCCCGACTCGTTGGGCTGGACCCCGCTGTTCGAGGCCGTCCTCGCCGCCGACGAGCGTGCCGTCCGCATCCTCCTCCGCGCCCTGGATGACGGCGCCGCCTCGGACGCACCGGCTGCACTCTTTGCGCCCGACGCCACCGGCGCCTCAGTCGTCCACATTGCGGCTTTTGCCGGCAAACCGGGCGTTCTCGAGCTGCTCATGGACGAGGTTGATCCCGAAAGCGCACCGTACAACGCCGCCGACGCCCACGGTTGCACTCCGCTGCACTACAGCGTCCTCGGAGCCGCCCGCCGGGCCATCGCCGTCACCCCGGGTGATCTGCACCCGCGCCTCGCGGTCGGCCGCTGCGGCGGCGACGACTCAGACTCGGACACAGACTCAGAGCCGTCGTTCGACTCGGGCAACGGCGGCGGCTCGTCCGATGACGAGGCAGACGCCCTCGCCGCCCTCGCCCTGGCTGTCGAGGACTCGGTCCTCCGTGTCCTTGACGATGCCGGCGCCAACCTCGACGCCGCCGACGCGCTCGGCCGCACCTCGCTCCACTACGCCGCCCTCCTCTCCGAGCCGACCTCCATCGCCATCCTCTGCGACCTTGGGGCAACGACCACTCTGCCGGACGCCCGCGGTCTCCCGCCGCTCGGCGCCGCCGTCGTCGCCGGCCACCCGCGCGCCGTCGAGGCTCTACTTGCCGGTGGAGCTCCGGCGCTCACCCGCAACACCGCCCTCGAGACGCCGCTGCACCTCGCCGCTGGCAAGAGCGACGCCACACTGCTCGACATGCTCCTCCGCGAGTTGCTTGACGACGACGACGACGACGACGATGATGATGATGATGATGATGTTGATGACGGCGACGACGATGACGCCAACACTACTCTTTTTGAGGATGCCCAGATGTCGTTTGACGCCGCACCGGGCTCGCTTGGCGCGCTGGTTGTCGGCCAGTCGGCGGTCGATGTTGAAGACGTGTGGGGCCAGACCGCGCTCCACGTCGCGGCCGCCGTTGGCTCACTCGAGTGCGCCGAACTGCTGCTCCGCGCTGGCGCTTCGCCAGACGCGCTGGACGCGGTCGGGCGGAGCCCGCTCCACACCGCCCTCCTCTACACTCGTGGTAACGAGGCCGAGGTCGAGCCGAAGCTCGCGCTCGTCGAGGCTCTTGGCTCGGCCGAGCGTGCGGTTGCTGCCGACGCCGCGGGTTCGACGCCCATCCACGCCGCCGCCGCGGCCGGAGACACGGCCGTCCTCTCTGCGCTGGCGGCTCTCGTGCCGGATGCCTCAGTCGTGGCGTGGCTCACCGATGCAAGCGAGCTCTCTCCGCTCGGCGTCGCCGTCCTCTACGGGCACACCGACGCCGCGTTGCAGCTGCTGCGTCTCGGTGGGCAGCCAGTCCACGCGGTGTACTCGACCGGACTCTCGGTCCTCGCCATTGCCGCCATCCGCAATGTACCGGCAGTCGTCGACGCCATCCTCGACGCGATTGCTCTCGAGAGCGGTGATGCGCTCAGCCTCGTCCTCCAGGTGCCGCTTCACGCCGATCACACCGCGCTCGAGCTCGCGGCTCGGCATAGCGCGTTTGGCGTCGTCGACACCCTTGTCCACCGCGCAGTCGCCGCGTCCGTCAAGGACCACCCACCGCTCCGCCTCGTCGCCGACTCGCTCGCGCCCGCCGACCTCGTCCATCTCCTGGTCTCACTCGGCTCACCGCACGCCGTCGTGGCCAGCGTCAAGCGCTGGGCTGGCCTCGATGACACGGACGGGCCAGCAGAGGCCGTCTCGCTTGGCAAGACCATTGCTCCTTGTCCAGCGACTAGCTCGTCGACAGCCTGGTTCTGGTGGCTCGGTGCGGCTGTGGCGGTCACCAGTCTCGCCGGCATCAGCTACTGGCTTATGGCGCGCACCGCTGGCGAGCAGCGGCCGTTGTAAAGTTCTGACATGTGCGCTGCTGGCAGGCTTTATCGTCAGGTCCGCGGCTCGACCTTGAGCGACTTTTGGTACAGCTCCTCGTCAGCGTCCGGGTAGGTCTGGACGGCGCGCTCGATGTCCTTCTGCAGCCACATGTGGTGTGACATCTCGACGACGACGTCGTCGTAGCCGATGTCTTGGTACCGCTGGATCTCGCGGAGGATGGCGGCGTAGCGGCGACACTTTGTAAAGTTGATGAGGCCGTCGATGGTTGACGGGTTGCCGTCCTCGGTAAATGTCAGGTCGGTGAGGTACATGCCGAGGTAGGGGATGACCGGCGGGTTGACGGCGTGGATCCGCTCGCGGAGCGCCTTCCACGACTTTGCTGACGAGAAGACGTCGACAAGGCCCTCGCGCTTGTTGTGGGTCTTGTTGTCGACCTTGGCCCATGTGACCTGCAGCCGGTAGATGGCGTTGGAGGAGAGGCCGGCGAGAATGCCCATGGTGGCGTTAAAGTTGTGTCGCTCGTACAGCTCGTGTGCGAGGTTGACCATCTTCTTGATGGCGCGCGCGCGGGCCGATGCGGCCTTGGACGCTGACTTTTCGCCGTCGCCGGCTTCCAGGATGGTCGCCGCCACCCACGTCGACATCTTGTTGAACCGCTGGACGAGGGCGAGGACGTTGGGCGATGACTGCTCGCGGCCGTCCTTGGACCATGCCAAGCCAAAGCACTCGCGCGGCTGGATGGCCTCAAAGACGCCAAACTCGTACGAGTTGATGCACGCCGCGAGCTTGCGGACGTCGGCCTTATCAAACGACTTGACCACGCCCGACCGCTTAGTCAGCTTCGGCAGCGTCGCCACCACGTTGAGCGAGGCCAGCCGCCGCTGCTTCTTGCTCGACGACTTGAATTTGCGAAGGACCGAGAGGAAGAGCTTGTGCTGCGACGGAACGTGAACCTTGAGAATTGACTCCATAAAGCCGCGGAGCAGCTGTCCGGCGACAGGCGCCTCGGCAAAGTCCTGCACGTACGTAGAGACCCAAATGCGGAGAAAGTTGATGACCCGGAGCCGGATCGGCCGCACAACCTTGGCCTGGAACTCGGCCTCGTGCTCGGGCTCGAGCTTGACCGGGCACGAGATGCAGAACCGCTCCAGAATGAGCGACATGACGTCTTCGGGCTCGGCCACAGACCGGTAGGTGAGGAGAAACTCGTGCACAAACTCGGTGGCCGGATACGTTGGAAACGTCAGGTGCTGCACCAGGTGCGGCAACGTGGCGGCCTTGATCTTGGGCTCGGGCGACGTCAGCGTGTCCGGCATAAACTTGATAAACGGCGAGTCGGCCACCGTCGTGTGCTCCGCGAGGAGCGTGGCAAGCATGGCAGCCGACGAAAAGCCGGCGCCGCCTGTACCGTCCTCGCTACGCAGGAGCGACATCGTCAGCCGTGCTCGCCCCTGCTCGCGCTCCACCATCAGCAACATGATCTCCGACTTGATCCGCGCTTCCATGGCGTCCACCAAGCCAGTCTCGTTGGCGGCGTTGGCCACCGCTGCCTCGGCCCGCTCTCGCTGCACCTCTGCCAGCGGTAGCGGCGAGAGCTGCGGCTCCACCTCGGGCACCTCCACAAGCCTCACGGTCTTACGGCCATCGGTCGGCCAGCTGACAACGCCGCCGTCCGATGCCTTGTCGCCGGCACCGAGCGATTCCACCTCCAGATCGGGCCCGTACTCGCGGAGTCTGGCGAGCGCGTCCTCGCGCGCAGCCAGCAGCTTGCGCCGGCTCACCAGCAGCTCTGCGTGCGACTCCAGGAGCTGGTGAGTGCGGGCGAGCGCCGCCTGGACTCCGCTCGCTCGCGGGACGAGCGCCTCTAGGTCCGGCTCCAACGCCGCCACCTTAGCCCGCAGCTTGGCCAGCCGCTGCGCCGCCACATCGGCCGACGCCTCCAGCCGTGCAATCGTCAGCCGCGCCTGCACAATCGAGAGCACGTCCTCGGGCGTCACCGTGAGGTGCTGGTAGTCCTGGCTCAGAAGCCGCTCGGTCTCGGCCTTGACCGACGCCACCTCCGCCCGAAGCTCTGTGATGCCGGCCTGCAGCGCCGCATCCTGCTCGGTGAGGACGGCGGCTTCGGCGTCACCGCGCCGGAGAGGCACACCGCCACCAGCCGCGGGCGTCGCGACCTCGGCGTCGGCCACAAACGCCTCCACCTGGGCCAACCCACGCTCCAGCCACGCCTTGTGGCTCCGCAGCATGTCATTCTGACGGTGCCACGCCGCCGACGCTCGGTTTGCTTCGGTCAGCGCACGCACCTGCTGCACAAGCGACGACTTGGTTGCCATCAGCTCGGCGTACCTTGTCGATGCCGCCTCGCGCTGCTCGGCAAGCTCGGCAATCGCCGTCTGAGTCGCGTTGCGCGACGCCTTGAGCTCGACTACCCGTGTCTGCGTCGCCTCGAGCGCTGTCTGCACATGCTTGTTCTGCCGCTCCCACATCTTGGCGTTCTCCACAGATGCCGCCGCCGCCGCGTACGAGTCTCGCAACGCCTCGGCATCAGCCTCGAGCTGCAGCGCCGTGTCCACCAGCGTCGTCTTTTCTGCCACATTAGCCTCCACCTCGGCCTCTAGTTCGGCAACTTTGGCCTTGGCTTCCTCCAGCGAGCTCGTCTTGCGGGTGATCGCCAGCTTGGCCGCCACCTTTTCCAGCACCACCACTCGTTGCGTCGACACCAGCGTCCGCATCAGTTGCAGCTGCCCACATGCCCACAGTAAAATGCCGTTAGTGACGTCATGCCGTGCCCATCCCCGCACCGTGGTCATCGGTCACCGATACCCATTGCAAATCGTTTGCCCGTCCGCGCGTGCGCGTGAGTTGCTCCCGCCCCGGCGCTCGCCCGCCTCCCGCCTACCCACCCTCCCACCCTCCACCAACACTCCCGTACGGCCCCCCTTCCCCCGCTCCCCCCTCCGCCCACCCTTCCACTCTCATGATATGTGCCACGGTACGTCAACCACCCTCTTTGGTGGTTACAGCCGTCCGGGAGGCGGGCAGGGGGGTGGCGTCAGCACAGGCAACAGGTTCAGCAAAAAGCCGTCAGCAACAGGTGGGTGATCTGATCATAACCCCCGCTTGCCGCCCCTCTCCCCCCCCCCCGCCCCCCGCCCCCCCGCCCCCTCCCCTTCCCCTCCCCCTCCCCTTCCCCCCTTCCTGCTGCACGTAGAGGCGTACATGTTCCTCGTTCTGCACGGGGATGGTGGAGAACCTCGCTTCATCCCGCTCTTCCAGTTGGAGCAAGAGGGCTTCATTGGCAGAGCGAAGAGCCTCAGCTTTGGCTTTGGACTCTTTGTAGTCGTCGACAATGGCTTGGATACGGGTACGGAGTTGGACCTTGGACTGGGTGAAGGAGGCCTGGACAGAGGACAGTTCTGCCTGAAGGCGTGCATTCTCCTCCCGCAACTCTTTCATACTACTCTCTTCTACTGCTGCCATCTCGGCTGCACCCACCGGAGTTGCGTGTCACTGGCTTGTTGTCGTCTCGGCCGCCTGTCGCCTGTCACCTTCCGCCTGCCGCCTGCCGCCCGCCCGCCTGCCCGCCTGTTGCTCACTCTCCCGCTCCCTTTTCTGATTTCTTGCCATTTTGAGCTCCTTCACTTGGACAGAGGCCAATATGTGGGTGGTAATTGGGGGGGGTGATGGGAGGTACCTGCCGCAGTGGCAGCGTACGGCGATTGGGGGGAGAGGGAGCGGGAGGGGTGCGTGCGTGCGCCGCCGCAATCAAGGCTCACAGGACGTTGTGATCGAGGGTGTGTGCGTTGACAAAGCCCGCCTCGCCGAACGGCAGGAGCTTAAAGACAATCTTGCCGACGAGGAGACCCATGGGGACGGGGCCCATGGAGCGCGAGTCTGTCGAGTTGGCCAGATTGTCGCCCTGCAGCCACACGTGGCCCGGCGGGATGCGGATGACCGAACTGGAGACGGTGGGATCGACCATGACCACATCCCCGGGCAGACCAAGCAAGCGCTTGCACATGCGCATCTTGGGATCAGAAGGCGACTTGAAGACCACGATGTCTCCCACCTCGATGTCTCCAAAGGTCACTGCCAGATGTGAGGTCACCACCACATCGCCCTCTACGTTAAAAGTGGGCAGCATTGATGGGCCGGAGCACTACCCTCGGTGCGAGTATGTCCGATGCGGATGCCGATAGGTGGTGGTGTTGTCGCCGTAGCCGGGAGCCGATGCGCGATATCGATACGCCATTGCCGATGCCGATGCCGATGCCGATGCCGATGCCGATGCCGATGCCGATGCCGATGCCGATGCCGATGCCGATGCCGATGCCACTCGATGAGTCCCCTCTACTCTCCCCCTCCCCCCTCCCCCTCTCCCCCCCCCCCCCCCCCCCCCCTCCCCACTACGTACCACCGTGATGTCAAAGACGTGCTCGGCAAGGGCGAGAAACCAGGCCGTGGCCAGCGCCGTGGAGCGGAACAGCGACCAAGCTGCTGCTCCCGGTGGACTCGCCATCACTCACACCTTCCACCCTCTTGTGCGGTAGTGGGATGGGCGAGAGAGGCGTGTGTCGGTCTTGGGCCCGGACTCGCTTTTGCTCTCGGTGTCGGTCTCGGCCACCGCGACGCGGCAATGACCGACGGCCGCCGTCGCGCAGTCGACGACGACTTGACAATCTACGCGCTGATCTTTGCCGCCACTGACCGCATCCAAGGCAAAGGCGTTGCGCTCGCGGTTCCAGCTCGCAAATACTGGAAGCGCCATGGTCGATGGCAAGGATACAACTCATACGACGTATGTGCTATGTGCCATTGATGCCGGCTGCACAGATGGCTGTGATGAAGGCCGAAAGGTCACACACACAGCTGCGCAATGAGGGATCCAAAAGGTATGCGTGTATTTGTTGCCTCCATGAGCTCACGGGTACAGTTGATGTGGAAATCACTGCAGCGAGACGCTATGAGCGGCGACTATCGCGGTGGCTAGCCCGAGTGATTCGGTATCGCCACGGACGAGGCCTTGGCCCGATTGCGGTCGTGATAAGCCTTGGCCTCTTGGGCAAACATCTTCTCCACGGCCTCACCGATGTGGCGCTTGCTACCCAGGCGGGTATCGGCCGAAGTGGGCTGCTCTCTGCTTTTCGGCGTCTTGTGGTCATGCTTGATAGCGCTCCCTTCGCACTGATCTGATGAGCGTCGTGAAGACGTGGCCGGTTGGGAACGTTGCCGTTGATACGCCGATAGGCATTCATTTTGCCAAAGCGCACACGGTACTCCACATCCAGTGTTCTCGTCAAGGCGCGAGACTTGCGGCCACTGCAAAATGGAGGACAAGAAGATTGCCACATTCTCCTCGATCCGAGCAATGGGCGGCTGCTCGAACAGTGACAGGCGCTGGCAAACCCTGCACCGAGCGTCAGCATCCCTTGCGCGGAGTTGGCCTTGGAAGTCAAGGGCCGTCAACAGCGGGCGCTCCTCGAGGTTAGGAAAACGAGAAGGCCGCATGGGCGTGTCAGTGCTGCCGACACCGGCCGCAAGGTTCTGCTGCAAGTGCCCAGCCGCGGGAACCTCAGAGTTCGCTAGCTCGACATCATCGGTGACGGAGCCTGCCGTCGCGCTCGCGGTCTCCACCGAGGCCGCCGCGTGCAGCGTCTTTTGCTCCGAGCGCACCTGATTGGGATTGATGGCCATACCAGACAAGAAGAATGAGATGAGTACGTCGAGTAGCGGCTACTGAAGGCTGTAGGCGACCTGTCGCGTAGCTCACCACCTCTGCCGACGTCACACTCTCGGCAAAAAAGGCGCACGGTTTTCTAGCCGCAGCGGATGCTCGTAACACAGCAGCTACAGTGTGATATCGCCCCACACAAGTCGCCACCCGTTGCAAGAACATCATCCTCATGGTCAAGTCCCGCCCCAACACCATGTCGGAGCAGACAAGGCGCGCGCAGCGTGGCCGTGGTTCTCGTCATGGTACCCGCAGCAAGTTCAGCAGGCTGTTGCAAGTCATCTTTCCCCACACCATGGACAAGACTGCGAGGAACACGCGGAAAACGGCGCTCATGCGGGCTATCAAGGAGGCTGCAACCGGTGAGGTCGTCGCCACCATCGACGAGCTGACATCCGGCCTGCGGTCGTTGCTCGTCGCCGACTCGTCGACGGCACAGCTCGCCGGAGCACTACTGACTCCGGATGTTTGCGCAGGCCTTGTCCAGGGATACGCTTTCGAGCCATGCGTCCGCGCCGTGAACCACGATGTGAGTCGCGCAGCCATCGCGCACGAGGTGAACACCACCGGGCGCATCCCGATCAAGAGGTTTGTGGACGAGGCGTGCGTCCGTCACCACCGCATCAACCACATCAGGGTCAAGCGCGAGAAGATGAAACCGAAGTACGCTGGCAAGGACGACATGACCATCGAGGACGAGCTGGCACCATCCGTTGAGGATGTTCAAACTTCGATTGCGGTCATCAAGAGCAGCTTTGAAGGCAGTGCCCAGATCTTGCGCGATGCAACTACGTCTCCGCCCCCACCATCGGGCGCCGCCTAGCGTTTGCGAGATCCCGCGCAACTAGGGCAAAGCAACAATCACGCACCCGATCCGTCCACCTCCCTTTCATCCCCTCCCCTTCCATCACCCCGATCAAATCCCTTTTCTCTCTCCCCCTTCTGCCCTGCTCCCTCAGACTCCCCCCCCCCCTTCCCCCCTTCCCCCCCCTTCCCCCTCACCCCCACCCCAGATCCCGACACCTCCCCCCCACCCCCGTCCCCTCCGCCCCTCCCCTTCCACAGGCCGACCTCCCCTCCTCCACCCCCCCCTAACCCCCCTCTCCACCCCACCCCCCTCTCCCATTACCTCCACCACCAACAGGAGTAGTCATGCTGCGACAGGGCGAGCTTGTGAATGTCCCCACCGAGGAGCATACGCCCGGCCAGACGGCGTTCTCATCCCAGAGCCAACCGGGCGAGGGGAGGACGACCGAGGTGGTACTTCATTCTCAAGGCATGTGGGCCAGTGATGGAAGTGATCGACCTGCTTTGGTGCCGGAGAAGGATCTGACCCAGTTTGATGCTCATTGGGAGAATGTCCGCGTCGCACAGTGGCTGGAAGAGGTACTTGGTGGAGAGCCTGGTGTCGTCGCCTTGCAGTTCCCTGACCATCTCGTGGCCCACGCTCCATCGGTGGCGGCGAGGATGGCTTCGCTGGTCGCCGACTCGGTGGAGATCGTGGTCCTGGCGGATTCGGCTTACTCGGGATGCTGTGTGGACGAGGTGGCGGCTGAGCATGCGCTGGCCAAGGCTCTGGTCCACTACGGCGAGGCCTGCCTCACCGCCACCCTCCGCCTTCCGGTCTGCTACGTCTTCTGTGCCCGCGATGTGCCGGCCGATGAGGTGGCTACTCTTGCCGAGGCCACGGCGGCTGCGGTGCCCGATGGCGTGCGTTCGCTAGTGGTGGCGTACGAGTTGTCACTGGCGGCGCCCGCCGCGGCCATCGCTGCGGCGCTGACGGCGGCGTCGCTCGCGTCAGAGGTAGTGTTCATGGACGCGCGCGCGCCTACTGACGACGCCGCCGATGTGGCCGATGGTGACAGTGAGGGCGTGACGTACGCTATGGGCGGCTTCTCGTTCACGCTGGCGCACAAGCTTGACGCCAGTGCCGACGCGGTGGTGTTTGTGGGCGCCGGTAAGGCGGCAGACTCCAAGCTCTTTACCGCGCTACAGCTCAACCACCCGGGCTTGCGGTTTGTGACAGTAGACGTCGACGCCGGGACCGCCGCGCTCTGCACCGGCTCGACGTCGCGGGCGCTGATGAAGCGGTACATGCTGATCGAAAAGGTCAAGTCTGCCGAGGTCATCGGCCTCCTAGTGGGCACCCTTGCCGTCGGCCCGTACCTGGAGATGCTCGACGAGCTGCGTGCGCTCATCGAGGCTGCAGGGCGGTCGTACTACACGTTCTGCGTGGGCAAGGTCAATGTGCCCAAGCTCGCCAACTTTACCGAGGTCGACGTCTTTGTGGTCGTCTCGTGCCCACTGACTGCGCTCATCGACTCGCGTGAGTACATCAAGCCGCTGGTCACCCCGTTTGAGGCTTTTCTCGCCCTCACCCCGGGCGCCGAGTGGACCGGTGAGTACTCAACCGACTTTGAGCAGACACTTGCAGTCATCGAGGCTGCCGATGCGGCGGCCGACGGGCCGACCGGCGCTGCTGTTGACGGTGGAGCCGACGCCGACGCCGACGATGACGGCGAGCACTTGGTCACCTCGCTCTCGTCCGGTTCGGGCAAGGCCTCGATCCGTGCCTTCTCAATCCGCAAGAAGCACGCCAAGGGAGCAAGCAGTGGCACCGCAGCCCGCTCCTCGGCGGCGGCCTCGTCCTCGGACGCCATCATCTCGCGGTCCGAGGCCAAGCGCCAGCTTGCCCAGACTGACGGGAGTGGCGCGGCGGCGGCGACGTTTGCGGCCCGGACCTGGCGCGGCATCCAGGCCGACGGCAACGCTGCCGACGACGCGGAGGGCGAGAGCAACGCCCCGGCCATGATTGAGGCTGGCCGCTCAGGCCGCGCCGCAAAGTATGCGGCCGAGGGCAGCGGCCTTGCTGGCAGCGAGTAGTACGGCCGGCTTTATTGCTGTCTAGGCATCATTGCTGGCGGCGGCGGCGGCGGCGGCGGCAGCGGCCGACGTCGGCGGCGCACCGGCCGAGATCTTGCGCACCTTTTTCGCCAGCTCGTCCTTGGCCATCTGCTTCTCGAGCGTGGCGTGCACACCCTGCAGTGTCGGCGGCAGGTGCTGGTTGTCGGTCAGAATCTGGGCGTCGACGAGCTCGTCCTTGTCCGGGCGGTCGCGGAGGGCGCGCGAGAGCTTGTCGGCCTTCATCTGCTGCTCCAGCGACTTGTGGGCTGACTGGATGGCTGCAGGTAGGTGCTGGTTGTCGGTCAGAATCTGGGCGTCAACAAGTTCTTCAGCCTGCGGCCGGTCCCGCAGCGCCTTGTTGAGCGCATCCGCCTTGGTTTTGCGCTCGAGCGTGTTCTTCACCCCGGCCAGCGAGTCGGCCACGCCGGCGTCCGGCCGGATCTGCGCCCGATCAAGCTCCTCGACCTCGGGCCGGTCCCGCAGCGCCTTGTTGAGCGCATCCGCCTTGGTCTTGCGCTCGAGCGTGTTCTTCACCCCGGCCAGCGAGTCGGCCACGCCGGCGTCCGGCCGGATCTGCGCCCGATCAAGCTCCTCGACCTCGGGCCGGTCCCGCAGCGCCTTGTTGAGCGCGTCAGCCTTGAGGTTCTTCTCCAGCTGGTTGGCAACTGCGCCTCACGACCACAACAACCAAGTAAGTCACACTCAGACTCCACCACCCGGCGCTACATGGCCTCGATCACCGCCGCCGTTGGTGGGAAAAATACAAAAACCAGTCAGCGGAGAAAAAAAAAGCCGCCACCGCCTACCGCCTTGCCCGAAACCGCGCCTGTAAGCCACCGCACGGAGGGGGAGGGGGGGGGGTGCAGGAGGAAGGGGGGAGGGGGAGCTGAGAGAGCGGGAAAGAAGGATGAGGACATACTCTCGGACATGTTGTATGTGTGCGTGTGAGTGTGAGTGTGGTGTCGGCTCTTGGCTCGTCTTGCCCATGGACACGTGGTCCTTCTGCGGAAGAGCCCGAATGCCACCGAACGAATAGCGACCCAGGGGCACTGTTCGGGGGTGATCATGGGTAGCCAGGGCACCGGGCCTTCTTGCCCTTGCGGCCAAGGAGGGAGGAAGGGGAGGGATGGGGAGGGCCAGCAGCAGCAGCAGCAGCAGCAGCAGCAGCAGCAGCAGCATGCCTTTGATCTGTCGAAATCGGCATCGGCATCAGCTCAGACGCAGATGTGACAGACATCCATGGAACAGTCCCCCGCGCGCTCCCTCCCCCCTCCCCCCTCCCCCCCCCCCCCTCTCTCTCCCCCCTCTCCCCCCCCTCCCTCCCCCTTCCCCCATCATCCATCCATCCATCTACCGCCAGGTCGTCATCGCCCCGTGATCCTGATCGGCAGCCGGCCGCGAGGGTCGAGTCGGAGGCACGGAGCCACCACAGCCTGATACAAAAGCCCAGGACGGAGCACTTGACCACACCGCCACCATTGCTGCCAACACTGATAGGCATGGCGTCGACTCCCCCCGCACCGCCACCTGACTTTCATGCGCCGTCGTACGCAGCCAGCAATCCCCCGGCGACTCCGCCGCCTGTGTCTGCCTCGGTCATGGCGGGTGGCATGGGACATGGCTACGCACATCAGGCTATGGCCTCACCACACGAAGCGATGGCAGCTACAGGCCAGCCAATGTCGACGGCATTCCGATCGATGTCCAACCCGCATGTCCATTTGCACACGCCGCCGCCGTTTGTGGCTGGCTATCCCATGGTGCCTGCCGCACCGACCGCGACACCCGAGCAAGGCGGGGATGGGGTGAGGACATTTGCGGGCAACGGGCCCAAGCGGAAGAAGAAGAAGAGCAAGCGCGAGGCCATGCCGGCGGCGGTGCACTCGTCGGATGTGGGGACGCTGAGATCGGCACTGCGGTCAGAGGTCAGGATCCGCCGCGAGCTACAAAGCAAGATGGTCGAGGTGCAGGCCAAGATTGCGCGGCTGTGGGACTCGCTCCCGGTCGACGTCCACGCCTCGTTTGAGGCTTCGGCGACGCAGTACGATCTTGGGCTCAAGAACGCGTGCACCTTTATTGCGGCGGCAGTCGGTATCCAGTTCCTTGTCAACGGCATTGTGCCGACGGCGCAAGCGTGGGATCTGTTGCTGCGGCTCGGCGGGCAGGCGTATACCTTGGGGCCAACACGGGCGGCGTCACTCACTGAGGCGCTCCCGTCGGTGCTGCGGGTCCTCAACGTGGCCCCGACCCAGCTTGCGCTGTATCCGGATTGGCGGACGTTCCTCTATGACATCACCCCGGGCTACCCGCCTCCGCTGTTGGAGGCGCTCATCGGCCCGCACTCTGCTCTGCTGGAGAGCAAGTATGACCTCAAGGCGGCGCTGATGCCGGATCTGATGCACCTGATGCCGCCGCTGGCGCTCATCCTCACTGGGCACAACGAGACGTACTCGGTCTTGGTCAGCGCGGACCTCAAGGTTCACTTTCGCGACTCGCACGTCACCAGCCAGCACGACTTTGGCGACCTGCACATGTTCTTTGCCTGGCTCGAGGCCAACGAGAACATCCTCGAGCCCGGCGACACGCCCGACGACGACGAGTCGGAGCCCGACGACGAAATGATCATGCATCTCGGACTGCACAACCAGGTTGCCGTCCATCTGCTGCTCCCGCAGCACGCGACATGAGCCGGTTCTATTCTGCTACCGCATCGTTTGTTGCACCGCGCTGCATGGGCTCACACCAGCGGACCGAGCGTCTTCATCAGCTTCATCGCCTGCTTCATCTCCGACGGCGACATGTTCGAGACAACCGACGACGGCACGAGTCCGCCTGTCGCCTCGGACACATGATTCCCGGCCTGCCCGGCTGCAGCCTTGCTGATGTGATCCTTGGACACGTCCATCACGCCGCCCGTCAGCATCGACAGCGCCCCGACGACGGCGAGCGCACAATGTTGGCCAGCTTGAGCGAGTGGGTCAGATACTCGGGATGGAGAAGCAGCTGCTCCGGCGACGGGTTCTTGAGAAACGCCCGGAACTCCTCAGACATAAACGTGGCCTTCATCGCCTCCACACGGCCTTTGACCGCCGTCCCCACCTCGCCCAGCACAGACGACACCTCATCCGGCAGCATCGCGTCGGCTGCCGCCCCAGCAGACGACGCCGCCGCCCCGGCCACACTCGCCGCTGCCGCCATCTTGCCCTTGGCTCCCGACGACTCGAGCGAGTCGTTGGCTGCACCCCACACGCCAGCCAGCCAAGGTCCAGTCGATGACTCGATGATGAGTCGCAGCTTGCCCGAGCCCATGTTCCACAATGTCCCCCCTCCTCCCCCCCCCCCCCCCACAGACCATGCTCTCCCGCATCTCTGGACTCTTCCGGACCAAGCCGCGTGACCGGTTCTCTGTAGACATGGTCATGTTCTACGGCGAGGAGCTTGCAGCCACGCCGGTGGTGACGGACAAGACGGCCGAGGGCGTGGTGGAGATTCTCCGTGCGGTGGCCGAGCTGGTCATCTGGGGCGATCAGAACGACGGAGCCATCTTTGATGCCTTTATGGAGGTTGGCATGTTGGATGCCCTCTTCCGCATTCTCAAGCAGAATCCTCCGCATGTGGTGGTGGTCCAGGGCCTGCAGACCCTCTCCATCCTCCTCTCCCAGATCACGGCCCAGACCTCCATCTACTTTATCCTCTCCAACAACCGCATCAACAACATCATCACACACGCCTTTGACTCGTCAAACGAAGAGATCCTGGCCTATTACGTCACCTTTCTCAAGACCCTTGCCCTCAAGCTCGACAACACCACCATCCAGTTCTTCTTCAACGTCGAGGAGCGGACCTTCCCACTCTACACAGAAGCCATCCGCTACTACAACCACTCCGAGTCCATGATCGCCGCTGCTGTCCGCACCCTCACTCTGCAAGTCTTCCGCATCCCCAATGCTGCTCTCCGCACCTTTCTTGTCTCGCCGCCCGTCGCACCCTACTTTCCCGCCCTCATCACCACCCTCGCCACACACGCCCACCGCCTGCAGGCCGCCGTCACCGCCGCGTCGTCCGATCCGGCCTCGGGCCCGGTCCGCGTCCGTGCTGCGCTCGACGCTCTCCTCGATCACCTCTTCTACATCCACGACATCTACGCCCTCGGCCTGGCCGGCATCAACTCCGTCCTCACTACCTCGCTCCTCAACGACCTCGTCCGCCCGGTCCTCGTTGCCTCGGTCACCCGATCCTCGTCCGAGCTCTCGTCTGAGCTCGCCCTCTTCCTCCTTGCCCAGCTCTTCCACACCCTCGACGACCCACTTCTCATCCGCGCCCTCACCTCGGCGCTCCTCACCGAGGATGTGGCTGTGCGCCAGGCTCTCGTCGCTGCCCTCAATCTTAACGTCGGCACCGACGAGCTGGCGCTCCCGGCCCTCGCCTGCCTCTACGCTGTCGTCAGCAACGATGCCGTCCGCTCCCGCGACCTCGCCGCCGCCGGCCTCGCCCGCGCCCGCCCGCTCTCGCTCACCTCGCTCGCCTCACTCGAGGATCGTGAGTCGACCTCGTGGGGCAACTCGTCGCAGTTCTCGTCGTGTGACTCGGAAATCGCCGAAGCCGAGCCGTCCGACTCGCTAGCAACTGATCTCTCAGCCTCGGCTGCCACGGATGCCTCGACTGTCGAGCCCGCGCCGCCCGCCGAGCACAACGAGCCAGCGCCTCTTCCCGCACCGTCTCTCAGCCTCCTCTCGCTCCCGTCATCATCGCCGGCCGCCTCGCCAGCGGCGTCGGCCACCGACTCGCCGTCAGCCCACGACGCAACCCGCTACGACACACCAAGCCTCGACACTCCGTTCCCAGACGCGTTGCTTGTCACCAAGCTCCTCCTCCTCGCCCACCACCCAACCCGCTCGCGGCTCGCCACCATGCATCTCACCACCGCGCTTCTCAGCCTCCTCCTCGGCTCATCGCTGCCTGCCCATCCTGCGCTCCGCACCTTGTTTGACATTGCCTACGTCCTGGTTGTCGAGCGCCTCCGCTCAGCCTTCTTTGAGCTCCCGCTCAACCTCTTCACTGCCATGTTTGAGGACGAGTACCTCGCCGCCCAGCGCCCGCCGCGGCTGGACCACGCTCTCGCCGACCCGAGCCTCCTGCTCCCGGTGGCGCGGACCTCGCTCTCGGGCCTCGATCTTGCAAAGCGTCTGCCATCCGGCGAGCTCGAAGACGTCACCCGCGCCCTGCAGACCTTTTTTATCTTTCGCAACGCCAAGGCCACGCTCCTGCCACTCACCCTCGCGTCGCCAGCCGGCCTTCCGTGGATCGACGCCCCGCCGCCGCTGGCCGTCGGCGACAGCATCGCCCTACAGAGCCTCCAATCGCCTCCGATGCCGTGCACCGGCTCGCGCGACGCAGACACGCCCGACGCTGCCAACGTTCCGCGAATGCTAGTCATCGCGCCGCCGGCTGCGCCTCACCTGTTTGTTCTCGTCGAGCGGCCTGCCCCCGATGCCGGCGACGCCACCGTTGTCCTTGTCGGCCACCTCGCCGGCCTCGCCGTCACTACCGACGCCACCGACATGTCTGTCATCCACGGCCTTGTTCAGCCGCCATCACCGCTCCTCCGGACCCGCAAGTGGTCGTTCTGGGCTGCTTTCCCCTCCATGTCTGACGCCCTCACCGCCAAGTCGGAGCTCGAGCGCGGGCGCGCGGCCGCGGACGCCGCCCGGCTCACCGCCATCGCCAACCACATGGGCGTCGCGCCATCGTCGCTCACACACGCTCTGTAGCCAAGCAACTTGCAACGCTTTTACACCACCAGAAAGTCCGAGTCCTCGTCAGAGACCTCCTCCAGCTCGCCTGCACCGCGGCAGCCGGCCACCACGTCGCCCTCGCACCTTTTGTGGAGCGCGAGGCCGCACAACGAGCACTCGAGGCAGGCTGACTTGAACAGGCCAAACTCGAGGAGTTCCAGGCAGACGTCGCATGGCTTGTTGCGGTAGCGCTTGCACTTTTCAAACGAGTGCTCGCCGAGCGTGGTCACCGTCACCACGTTGGATGGGCCCGAGGCTCCGACCTCGTTCCGAGCCACCATCACAAACGAGTACTGCGTCGACGGCGAGAGCGTGCCATCGACAGAGGTGTAGCGGTCACCCGAGGAGAAGACCGAGGAGAAGACTCCCGGCGCCTGCGCGTTGACCCCGGCGAGGACCGCTTCAGCTCCGCCCTCGGCCATGTACAGCTCAAACTGCCGCACAGGGGTCCCCCCGTCGTGGACCACGTCCCACTTGAGCGCCACCAGCGAGTGCCCGATGGCAATGTGCGCGTTGTCGTAGTCGATCGCTAGCGACACAGGCATGGGCTCGGCCTTGAGGCACACTACGCGGACCGGCGCCGACGGCTGGCCGACCCCGACGCTCGTCACCGCGCTCACCACCACGCTTGCACTCGAGCCCGGCCGGAGGCCAGATATCCGCGTCGAGAGGCCATCGACGCGGATCTCGTCCCGCCCGGCGACAGCAACCACAAACGCGCTTACGGTGTCCGGCCGCGCCACAGGTGGAGCCGCCCACTCGAGCTGGGCCCAGTCGGTGCCGACATCGGCAACGCGGACAAACGGCGGCGCTCCGGCGCGGGTCTGCGCCAGCGCGCCCGAGCTTAGACTCGCGGCGCCTGACACGCCCATGGCGTTGCGCGCAGAGACCTCAACCGCGTGCGCCGCGCCCGGCAGCAGCCCGCTCACCGTCACCGACCCGAGCCTGTTGGCCGGATTCGCCATGACAGTTGCAGTTCGGACACCGTCGTCGGCGCCGGCCGGCGTAGGGTGGACTCGCGTGACACGGACGTCGTACTGCGTGATGGCCACGCCGCCGTTCCACTGCGGGACCTGCCACGAGACGGTGAGTGCGTCTGGAGCCGCGGCCACGATCCGCAGCGCCCGCGGCGGCGACGGCGCCGCGGCTTGCGTCGAGACCATCACCACGGCGCCGTCGTCCGACTCGCCAGCCTCGCTCGCAGCCGCCACTCGGAACCCGTACCGGGTCCCCGGCCGCAGACCGGTGAGCGCCACCGAGGTCTCGGTCGACCCAGTCGGGATGCCGCGCGCAAACGACATGTCCGGCTCCGGCATGGAGCCGGTCCACTCGCTGTCGAGCTCCTCCTCCAGCACGGCGAGGTACACCACGTACTCGCTGAGCGGCACCGCGCCGGCATGTGGCGGCTGCCAGGTCAGGACCAACGTCCGCTCGCGGACGTGGCTCGCCTCGACCTGCGCCACCCCGGGCGGGAGCGTGGTGACGGCCAAGCCGCTCGGCAACGACACGCCGTGCTCCGTCCGCGCTCGCACCTCAATGTCAAAGACCGACGACGGCGCCAGGACGTCGACCTCGGCCACCGGCGCCGTCGTCGTCGCCACCAGTTCGCCGTTGACCACAACCTCAAAGGCCTCGTAAACGGCGCCCTCGTCGATCGGGGCAGGGACCCATGAGAGCGACGCACTCGTCGCCGACACGTTGTCCGCCGTCACCTCGAGTGGCGGCGCAGGCAACGTTGGGTGCGAGACCTCGTCCGACGCCTCGCCGGCGCCGAGGTCCGACACGCTCCGTACGCAAACAATGTACGTCGTACCCGGCACGAGGCCGTCCAGCGCCAGCCGCGGAGCCTCGTCTGCCGCCACCACGGCCGGGTGCGGCGGGTAGCTGTCGCATTCGGCCAGCGTTGTGACGTGAACCTGGTAGCCAACAAGCTCTAGGCTAGCCACCGGCGCCACCGGCGTCCAGGTCACCACCATCGAGTTGGCCTCGACGTCGACAAGCGCCACGTCGGCTGGCGGCCCGTAGAGAGTGGTGAAATCGGCCGCGAGGTCGGCGGCCGAGCCCGCCATCATAGCCACGTGCGCAAAGTGTGGCGGCGGCGTCGCCGCCACCACCACGCCGTACCGGGTGGCCGGCGCGAGGCCATCGGCCCGCACGTACGCCACACTCCCGTCGAGCGGTGCAGTGGTGAGCGGTGCGCCGACCACAGCGCCGGTCTCGGCGTCGAGGGCAAAGACCGAGACCGCAAGCAGCGAGTCGCCTGCAGCGTTGGCCGGTGGCGGCGAGAGCTGGTACACCGCATAGTCCGAGCTCACCTCGCCGTCACCGATGCACTGCGCCACGTTCGCCAGACTCGGCGAGGTGATGCCCTGCAGCCTGACCGGTGCCGAGCTGCCGAGTTCGTTGGCGACCGAGACTTGGACGTCGACCATTGCCGACGGCTTCAAACCGCCGAGTGTGACTTCGACGGTGGCGCCGGGGGTGGCGACCGGGTGGGAGCTCGCCAGCTCGCCGCATACCAGCTCGATCTCGCGGAGAGCTGCGCCACCGGAAAACGGCGAGAGCGTGACCATGAAAGCCATGGCGTCGGTCGAGGCACGGACCTGGACGACCTCGACCGGCGGCGGCGGGTGCGCCGGAGCCGACGCCACGCGGGTGATCCACGGCAGCGACGCCAGCTCACCGAGCACTGCCACCACGCTCACCTGGAGCACAGCGCCTGAAACGCCAGTCGGGAGGTGGACGACCGCGTCGCCGGCCGGCACAGTCGTCGTCTCGCCCGCGCTGAGTGTCGTTCCGTCGTCGGCGATCGAAACAGCGTCGAGGCGGAGTGACTCGACGGCCGGGCCGAGCGCGCCGGGAGGAACCCGGACAGTGAGCGCGAGGCCACCGCCGGGCCGCGGCGCGGCCGCCAGCTCGATGCTACTCGGCGGCGACGGCGCCGACCGCAGCGTCAACCGCTCTCCCGAGTACGCCACGCCGTGCTCGTTGGCGACCGCGATGGCGACGTGAGTCTCGGAGCCGGGCGCGAGGCCGCCAAGCAGAATGCCGTTGCGGGCTGCCGGCGGGAGAGGGGCGGCAAAGACCAGGGCCTCGCTCGAGTCCCAGCCAACGATAAAGCCGCGCTCGTCGGCGGCGGTCTCAGCGCGCTCGGGCCAGGCGAGCGCCATGACCGGGCCGCCTGGCAGGGATCGAGCGGCGGTGGCGACGTGAGTGATGGGCGGCGGGAGAACAAACCGAGTCTCGGCGTTGACGGTGGCCGAGTCGCGGCCGTCGCCCGAGCCAGTCACGGCGCGGACCTTGACCTCGTACTGGACTTCGAGGGTGAGATCGCGGATGAGAGCCGAGGCATTGGGCGCGACAAGCCCGCCGCCGCCCCAGGCTTGGGCGCCAGCCGGGCGGCAGAAAACTCGGTAGGCCTCGATCGGCGAGCCGCCGTTGTGCGGCGGATCCCAGGTAAGGCTGAGCGTGCCGGCGGCGGAGCAGCGGGCGACGAGGCCGCCGGGCGCCTCTGCGCGGCCGACCGGGCGGAAGCATGGCTCACAGACAAAGACACGGCACTCAAGGCAGGCCATGACCGGCGAGCCGCGCGGCGTGTCTGAGCAAACCGCGCACTGCCAGGCGAGGCCCGACGGCGCACTTCGCCTGGTGTGCATGTAGTGCCAGTGCGTGGTGGAGAGGAGCGACTCGGTCCGCTCCTCGCCACAAGTCTCACAGAGCACGACCTCGTACCCGCCCTCCATGGGCGTGCACCACTGCGGGCAGAGGAACCGTGGCGTGTGGGCGGCGATGGACGAGCCACAGCCCGAGCATGCTGCCGAGACGGCCACGCGCTCGCTGGCGGTCACCAGCTCCAGCGGGTGCTCGTGAACCACGTGCTTGGTCGGCTTGGTGAGGAGGACTTGCGGCGCAGCAACCTCATCCCAGGTGGTGGCCGAGATGAGAGGAAAACGCGAGGCGCGCGGCGCCGCAGCCGTGTCAGCATTGTTGGCAGCAGCAGCAGCGGCGGCAGCAGCAGCGGTGGATGACGATGACGCTGCGGCGGCGCTGCCTGCGGTAGAGCCAGCCGGCTCGGCAGCGGGCTCAGCAGCGGGCTCGGTGCCGGCGAGCGCCAGGACGACGGTCTCATCGACGCCAAAGAGCGCGGCGAGGACCGCAGCCGGCGGTGCAGCCGGCTCGGCGAGGTGCGGAAGAGGCGGGAACGCCGACGCGTCAAGCACCGGCGTAGTGTCGAGATCGAGGTCGAGGGCCGCAGAGAGGGGGAGGAGCGAGTTGGGATCGGCCTCGGGGTCTGAGGCGGCGGCGGCGGAGTTGTCGCCAGAGGCGGCGCTGGCACCGGCAGCGTCGGACGATGGGGCCGGGTCAGAGTCGGAAGCCGGCGTGAGGATGCTGGTGTCGGGAAAGACGTCGACATAGCCGGGGAGAACGTCGTCCATGTGTGTGATGCGGCGCTCCTCGCGGATGGCGTCGAGGCGATGGCCGGAGGCGAGCGCCGGGCGGTGAGCACGGAGAGCGGTAAGCGCGGCCTCGAGGTCGGGAACGACGGCGAGGAAAGCCTCGAGGGTGGGGATGGAGGAGGCAGCGACGACGACCGGGTGGGTACCGTCGGACTTGCGGAGAGAGCAATTTGCGCCTGCGCGGACCAACTGATGGACCATGTCGTTGTGGCCGCGCTCGAGGGCGAGGACAAGCGGGGTGGCGCCGGAGTGGACCTGCGCGTTGATGTCTGCCCCGGCGTCGAGGAGGGCAGAGACACAGGAGGGGAACGGCTTGTGCGATGCGGTGTGCAGCGGGGCCCAGCCATCGGTGTGCTTGGCAATGTTCGGGTTTGCGCCGCCATCCAGGAGGATGTGAACCAGCTCAAGGTTGCCTTTCTGGGCGGCGATGTAGAGCGCAGTAGCGCCGTTGTGGTTGACAAGGTTGAGTGGGGTGCGGCGGCGGACGAGGCGGTCGACGACGTCGACGTGCGGCTTGTGTGTGGCGATGAGGAGCGGGGCCCAGCCGTCAGTGTGCTTACCGGTGGAAGCATCCGCGCCAAAGTCGAGGAGCAGGTCGACGACGTCGGCGTGGCCGTTCTGGGCGGCCATGTAGAGGGCGGTTGCGCCGTTCCAGTTTGCGCAGTTGGCATACGCGCCAGCATCGAGGAGAAGTTGGGCGACGGCAATGTGGCCGCGGTGGGCTGCAGTGAGAAGCGAGGACCAGCCGTCAGACTTTGAGATGCGCGGGTTAGCGCCCGCAGCGAGGAGCGCGCCCACAATGGAGTTTCCGCCCTTGTCGCACGCGGTGTAGAGCGGTGTGGAACCGTCGTTCTTGGCCATGTCGATGTCAGCGCCTGCGGCGATGAGGGCGGCGACGACCTCGGCGTTCTGCGACTGCGAGGCGACAAAAAGGGCGGTTGCGCCGTTGTTGTTCTGCTGATTGAGGGCCACGCCATGGGCGATGAGGATGTCAACGACGGCAAGGTGCGGCTTTTGGGCAGCGATGAGCAGCGGGGTCCAGCCGTCGGTTGACTTGGCGATGGACGCGTCTGCGCCGGCATCGAGCAGGATCTGGACAACCTGACCATGGCCATTCTGCGAGGCGACGTACAGCGCGGTAGCGCCGTTTCTGTTGCAGTTGTTGAGGCTCGCGCCAGCGTCGACCAGCAGCTGAACACACTCGACAAAGCCCTGATGAGAGGCTGTGAGCAGCGGGGCCCAGCCGTCCGTCTTGGCAGCATTGACGTCGACATTTGGCGTGCCGAGCAGCATGCGCACCGCATCAATCGAGTTGCGTTCTATACGTGGGTCATGCGTGAGTGACAAGCCGAGGTCGTGCGCACACCCCTTCACCATGCCCCCCCCCCCCCCCCCCCCCCCTTTCCCCTACGTACCCACTGCAGCATAAAGCGGAGTAGCGGCCGAGGATGATAGCCTGGCATTGGGATCTGTACCCATGGCCAGCATGCCCCTCAGCCTATTGACATCATTCTCCCGTGCGGCAGCATGGATACTGTTCCCCGCACCACCATGCGCAGCAGAAGTGGTGGAAGACGAGCCTGCGGTCGACGACGAGCTCCTTCCCGACGGACGCCACGACATGTTCCCGACAACAACAAGGTGGCTGTGGTTGAGGTGGTGGCTGTGGCGGTGTGTATGTGTGTGTGAGGTGTGTGTGTGTGTGTGTGTGTGTGTGTGCGTGTGTGTGTGTCGTGAGGTGGTTCCCTTTGTCCGCCCCCCGTCTGGCCATCCCCCCCCCCCCTTCCCCTCTTTGTGCCGAGTCCGCCTGAGGAACCTCCATTCGATGCCCTTGCCCAGGTCACACACACACACACACACACACACACACATACACACACACATACACACACACACACACAGATACCCCGAGCGGGAGATCGGAGACGGAACGCGCAGTGTTGGCTGGTGATGACAGGTGATGGTTGGTGATCGGCTGGTGATGGCTGGTGACGGCTAGCTATCGCTGGCGGTGGCGGGGGACAGCTGGCGGCCATCACGGCTGGCGGTAGGCGACAGAGGCGTGCGCAGGCGGTGACGGCTGGCGGCTGGCGGCCATCGCGGCTGGCGGTGGGCGACTTGCGTGCGCGGGGCGGTGACAGGCCACGTGGCGCTTGCTGACGGTGCTGCTGTCGGGGAGAGAGGGCGCACGACTTGACGCAAGACGTCATCGCGACAGTGAGGAGGGAGACGGAGTAATAGAGTACAGGTGTGGTTGGCTATGGTGCGCTTTCCTCCGGCACGGAGCGCGGAAGAGGCCGCGGCTGCGACGGCGGGTGCGACGGCTGCCGAGGCCAAGTCGGGCCGGGTACTCGGACTGTACATGGTGATCGGACTGTTTCCGGTGGTGCTGTCGGCGTATGCGACGGTGCAGTATCTGCTGACATGCGTGGAGGAGCAGGTGGCCCTGGAAGCCATGACACACAAGCTTCCGGATCTGATTGCGGCCGCCATCCCGGTCTTTGTTGTGTGTGTGGCCTCTGAGGCGGTGGCCGACGCTTGGGCTGGAACCGGGTACTACCGGCTCAACGATGCGATCTCGTCGCTCTCGGCTGGGATGACCCAGCAAGCGACGGGAGCGTTGATCAAAGCCGCAGGGATTTTCCCCTACGCCTGGGTCCATACCAACATGCGGCTGATTGAGGTAGACGCGAGCTCGTGGCTGGTCGGCCTCGGCGTGTTTCTTGCTGTTGAGCATGGGTACTACTGCATGCATCGGTTTGCCCACGAGTGGAACCTCGGGTGGGCCGGGCATGTTGTGCATCACTCGTCAGAGGAGTACAATCTGACGACTGCGCTCCGACAGGGCGTGCTGCAGCCGTTCTTCTCGTGGATGTTCTACGTGCCGTACGCGCTCATCTTCCCGCTCGAGCTCTACGTCCTGCACAACCAGATCAACACGCTGTACCAGTTTTGGATCCACACGCGGTTCATCACCCGCCTCCCCTGGCCGTTGGAGCTTGTCTTCAACACGCCGTCGCACCATCGGGTCCACCACGGCCGCAACGAGCAGTACATTGACAAGAACTACGGCGGAACACTCATCATCTTTGACCGGCTCTATGGCACGTTTGAGCCCGAGGACGAGGACGTGATCTACGGCATCACGCACTCGCTGGAGACGTGGAACCCGGTGTACATCCAGAGCCATCACTTGATCGAGACGGTGGCGACCGCGGTGGCGTCGACAACGGTGGCGGCCAAGGTGCGGACGTTCCTGGACTACGGCCCGGGCTACAACTACCGGCTCGCCAACCACGAGGCGTTGCAGTCTGCCAGCGCGTGTGCAGAGCCCAAGCGAGCTGGTCCGCCGACGCCTCGGATCCGGCACGACGCGGGGCCGGCGTCGGGTGCACTCGCGGTCTACTGCGGCCTCTCGGTGACAATGGCCATTCTCGAGATCGCTGACCAACTCAAGCTCCAGAGCCGGCTTTCGCTGCTCGACTCTTCACTCTACGGCGCATACGTCATCTTCCATGTCACGGCCGTCTCGCTCATTCTCGACGGCTCGGTGTGGGCGTGGCTGGTGGTCCCGCTCCGCTGGATCGCTTATGCAGCGCTCGCCGCTAACACTGCGATGCCTCAGGTTGAAGCTGCGTTTGGCGGATCGTTTGCGCTCTTTGCGCTCTCGCCGACAACGGCATGGGTAGTGGCGGCCGTTGGTGCGTGCGCGTTCCTTGCAGCTGCGGCTACCGCACCGCGCGCGCCGCCGCCGGGCAAAGTCAAGGCCGGATGACGAGTGTCCCACGAGTACAGCATAGCACACACAGGATGCGTGTCACACTGCTCCACAGCTAGATCGAGTCAGCAGCACGGATGAGGCCAAGCTTGTGGGCCTCGCGCCAAAGCCGGTCGGTCTGTGGCGAGGCCAGAAGGAGGGCGGCGGCCGCCGGCGAGGCATCCATGACAGCGTCGAGGCGGTCGCTGGGCCCAAAGAGAGCGGGATCCAGGACAGGCACATGTGGCGGGATGGTGCTCGCGCTGGCATCGGCCACCACCCCCATCAGCGATATGGGCGGCTCGTCACCAGGATGGCTCGGGAGAGCTGTCGGCTCTCTCAGCGGGAGCACGCACTCGCGCTCGAGCGCATGGCCAAGGATGTCGGTGACAAACGCGGCCTGGCTCTCGACAATGGCGTCGACATCGAGCCCTGCAGGCGGCAGCTGTACCTGCTGACGGGCATACCGCGACATAGTCCGCACCAGCGCCGCCGCTGCATCACCGGGAGCGCGAAGCAGGGCGCCGGCAGAGATGTACCATCCACGGGTGTCAGACTCGCCGCGCACATCCGGCACGGGCACCAGCCCGGCATCGCTTCCTCGTCCGAGCACAAACCGGAACAGGAAGCCTGAATCAGCGCGCGACGCGGCATGGTTGACCCAAGCGGTTCGTGACAGCAAGCAGCAGAAGGAACGTGGACGTGCATGAGTGTTGTTGTTGCTGTCGTTGTTGCGTCATTCGCACGCGATGAGCTCAAGCACACCATGGCATCATGCCATGTCGCCCACATCAGTCCCTCCTCCCGCCCTCCTCCTCGCTGTGCTCAACCTACTGGTGGGCAACTGGCGGCGGAGAAAGACACAAGAGCGCAGCGGAGCAGCCAAGACGGCCACAGGTCCTGTTCTTTGCAACAACATGCCAGCCTTGCTCTTCCTGTCGCACCGAGTTTGAGTGGTGTCTGTCTCTGTCTGTTTCTGTATCTCCGTCTGAGTCGAGGCCCTCATCCCGTCGTGCCCCCCCCCCCTCCCACCACCACCACCACCACCACCACCACCACCACCACCACCACCATCAATCCCAACCACTGGCCACCACCACCATCAACCCAACCACTGGCCATCCCATCATCCCATCCGTCATCCCCCC
>NW_013657658.1:69699-90015 GCF_000142905.1 Thecamonas trahens ATCC 50062
CGTCCAACCGACACCCACCGACCCACCACCACCCACTCACCCCCCCCCCCCTCCCCACCCACCCAACCCATCCCTCTCCCTGGTCATCATGTCCTTTGGCCGTGGCCTGGTCGTCGGCTCCATGTCACTAGTCATCTTTGTGGGTCTCCTGCAGCTGCTGGCTATGTACGGACGATCATGGTACTCGGTGGAGTTGGCCAAGAACAGGCTGTCGCATGTCCTCAGCTACGAGGTGACCATCGGATTGCGCTCGGTGCAAAAGCAGATATGCTCGCCGGTCGAGTGCTGGCGCGAAGGCCAGTCGCTAGACTCGATGCGCGCCACCTCGCGCGAGTGGGCCGGCTTTGATGACGCTGGCAAGGCCACCTTTGCTGTTATGTGGCTCTCGTTTGTGACGCTTGTGGCATGGTTTATCTTGGGCCTCGCGCGCCTGCTGATGCATCCGCTCACCGTCGAGCGCACCAAGTACCACGTGGCCTTTGGCGTCGGCGCCACCTTTGGCCTCACCGTCCTCGCGCTGGCGCTGTACGCCTCGCGCGCGCCGGGCTTTGCATACCCGGTGGCGGACCCGTATCTGACAGCGGGCCTCGCGCCGCCGCCGCCGCCGCCGCCAAGCATGGCGCCCGGCCCGTCGCCGTCGGCCTCGCCGCCACCGCCGCCTGGCGGCTCGGGGCCGGGAGGCGGCGACAGGCCGCTCAACTTCAAGGACTTTACCCAGGCTTACGGCGACCAGTTCTCTGTGGCACTGGCGTGCATGGTGCTGCAGACGCTGGCAGGCCTCTTTCTGGTCGTCCCGTTCTTCCAGAACGACGAGCTCGAGGATCTGCAGCGGGCGTTCCTGGTGGAGCAGCCGAACGGCGACGTGCTTGCTGCCGTCTCGCCGCTCCTCCGCGACCACCTGCACGTCCAATGCCCGCAGTGCCACACCCAAATGGCCGGACCGGCGTCGACTGTCGTCGCCTGCCCGACATGCGCGGCGCCGATCCGGGTCCCTGCGGACGTCGAGCTGGTGGACATGTTTGAAGCGTATCCGCCGGGCCATCCGCTCGCCCTCGCCCCGCCGTCGCACCCAGAGTGCTTGAGTAGCGGCAGGCTCGCCCTTGCCGCGTCCCCGCATTAAAGCATCCTCCCCAGGCCACGCAGGGCGCTCTCTACCCTGGTGCAAGCGAGCTGTGTGGAAAATTGTGGTGGTTTCATGTAGCGTCCGGTGCAAGAGTGTGAGCTCCCAACAGGGCCGTCCGCGAGCCGACGGGACCTGGTGGTGAACTGGCGGGCCCTCTGCCAAGCAGAGGGGTCTACCCGCAACCGACACGTGTCCGAGGGGCACGCACCGACGACGGGGCGTCAGGTGCCGAGAGAGGCAACTGTGTTCAAGATGGTAGTAACAAGCTTAGTAGAGCTGCTGCGACGGGCCCATGGTGGACTTGATGTGCAGCGACTTGACGTTCTGCCAGTTCTTCTTGAGCAGCGAAACAAGGTAGTTGATCGCCATGTTGAGGTTGGTCTCGAGCTGCTCGGCAGTCATGGAGACATCGCCGATGGCAGTGCCGAGGCACATGACCTTCTTCAGCTGGAAGGTGACGGTCGAGCGGAGCTCAGCCACCTTGTCGGCGAGGACGTCGTTGTTCGACACAATGCCGGGGAACTTACCGGCCTTGGAGAGACCGGGGCCGAGCAGACGGGGAATCTGCTTGATGAGGTTGTCCGAAGCCAGGAAGGCATCGTACTTGGCGGCGAGCGCCTTGACGCGCTTCTTGTCACGCTTGAAGGTCTTGAGCGTGTCAAGGTTGATCGAGTCAAGGCCGAGCTCAGCAGCCTGGTCGCAGTGGGTCACGTTACCGAGGACGCACACGGTCATCTTCGGCTTGACCTCGACCGGCAGCTTAAGGGAGCCCTTGAAACGCTTGTCCTTGCGGGTGTCGTAGTTCTTGAGCCCAATCTGGAGCTCGATAGTCTCGAGGAAGTTACGCTTCTTGGTCTCGTTGGCGTACTTGAGGACCTTGGCGACGCAGTCGGCCAGGTGTTCGCTCGGGATCTTGCTGTCCTCCGTCCACGCCACAATGGCCATGCCTGTGTGAGTCGCACAAAAATGCCTCGGCCTTGTCGCCGCTAATCTTCCAAACCGCTCGCCATCCCCCGCCTTCCTCCCTCCCTCCCGCTGCCGCCTGAGCACGGCGAGCTGCATCGCCAAGGCCGAACCTGCCTCCCAAGGCTAGGGTGTGCTCTACAGCATGCTCCCTTGGCTGGCTCCCATGCACACTCGCTCGCGACTCGTCGCTCATGCCGTCACCTACCGGGACATGATGGATTTGAAAGTGGAGTGCGAGAGACAAAGTGAGAAACAGATTCGCGCGGGCTCGTTTTGACTGTTAGCTCTCGCTCTGGCCGCTCGATCGAACTGGCTCCACAGCTGCAGCCTCGCTGCTGAGCGGAATGATCGAAACCGCTCGCAAGCCTAGGCGTTCAGCTGGTGAGCTAGTCAGCTGCCAGCCCGCTACACCACCAGCCACCCGTCTGCCATAGCTTTTCCCACGATACCTGCATCAGCATCGCTATGATCCACAAAGGGGCAGCAGCTCGGCCGACGCCAACATACCAACCAGGATAGATGGAAAAATAATTACGTCACCCCACCCCCCACCCCCCATCACCCCATCACCCTGCCACCGGTGCAGCGCCAAGCCCCAACTCCTCCCACCTTCCGCCACTACCACACCACACACACACACCACTCACCACTCACCACACCACACGCCACACCCCTCCACATACCACACCCCTCCACACCCCTTCACCAACCACACCCCATCCTACCCTCATCCTACCCTCCTCCTCCCCTCTCTCCACACACATGTCGCGACGCGGACAGCGGAGTGCACCGTCGTCGTCGACAAGGGCTACGGGCGAGGGCGAGAGCCTGGCTTATGCTTCGATGGAGTTCCTTCTCAACGAGATTGTGCGCGAGTGGCAGCGGCCTGACCGCCTGTCAAAGACAAGCAACAACGGCGAGGACGATGCTTCCGGCAAAGACGGCGGCTCAGGCTCGGGCTCGGGCTCGGGCTCGGGCTCGGGCTCGGGCTCGGGCTCGGGCGGTGACGGCTCTGCTGGCGGCGACGATGTGGGGGCGAGCGATGCGGATGCCGGACACGTAGAGGTGCCGCTACCAGTGAGCGTGACCGCGAGTCTGGCGCCGGTGGGGCAGGGCTCGTCTGGCTCGAGCTCGGCGACGGTGAGCAAGTCTGTGGAGAACATCGGGTTCCGGACCGGGCAGTGCCTTGCCGAGCGGTGGTCGCTCAATCGGCGGCGGTTCGGCCATCTGGAGGATGTGCTTACGTTTGTGGCTAACGACGTATGGCCGCGAGTCTATCTTCGCGCCATGGACGGAGTCAGCCGCCGCGACGGCTCACGGACAGTGACCATGAAGGACACGCGGTTTGCCGGAATTGCGCACCTGTCGCTAGCGGCCGCGCCCGGCGACGCGCTCCGGCCGTACCTGGACTATCCATGCGGCCTCATCCGTGGCGTGCTGTTCAATCTCGGTGTCGACGCCTCGGTCCGCGCCCGCGTCTCGCGCGGCCACGTCACGTCGTTCTCGATCCGCCTTCGCTCGTCGACCGTCTACGATCTGGGTGTCAGCAGCTCACGGCGTTCTGTCCGCTCCGACTGATAGCTGCGTTGGAAGGCATCAAAGGACCATGGCCGTTGCCTGGACCTGGTGCAAGGAGTGCATGGAGTGAGGAGTGCCGCACCCCCAACACACACACACACACACACACACACCGCCACCGCCCACATCATCATCCACACCTGAATCAAACTCAACTGCATCCACCCCAATCTATGGCATGGTTGGCTAGGTAGCCAGAACTCGCAGATGCATGGCGCCGGGGCTGCGGTCACTGAGTCAGTGATCGACCCAGGTCAAGCAATTGGCTCGCGGGCGGTGGCACGGGCGGCGGAGACGGCGACAGACGACGGGTCACACGACTCGGGATTTTTTCGCGGTCGGCAGGTGTAGGCATGGCGGCAGCGTCGTGGACTCCGCGAGCACGAGACTATGCGGGGGAGAAGGAGGAGCACGCCTACCTAGGGGAGGACATTGCGGTCAAGTCCAAGACCAATCCGCTGTACGAGGCACCCAAGAAGAAGAGCGAGGCCAAGGGCGGCAAGGCGAGTGGCAAGGGGAGCAAAGGCGGCAAGAAGGGGAAGAGGGGCAAGAAGGGCAGCAAGGGCAGGCTGGTCACCGAGACTGTGGTCGACCCGCTGGCGGCAGAGCTCTCTGTGGCCGCGACGTCGCTGACGGGCGTCGACGACGACCCGCTCAAGGCGCTGCAGGCCAACAAGGACCGCGACGCGGAGTTCTACGCCTCGGAGCTGGGGCTCAAGGGTACAGGCGGCGCTGCGGACATGGACGACGACGGCTTTGTGCCGTGGGAGCACCGCAAGGCTGGCATTCTGGCGACGTACACCACGTCCGAGTCGCTCTCGATCACCACGTCGTTCATCCAGGCGCAGGCGCGGGTGCCGGCCGACAAGGTCAAGGCCCGGCTGGAGGAGCTCGGCGGCGACGACGAGCTGCAGGAGCTGGCGAATCTCTCGCAGAAAGAGTATATTTCGCACATCGAGACGCTCAACAACAAGCTCAAGACAGCGTGGAAGAACGAGGAGCGGGTCAAGGCGCTCAAGATTGCCATCCAGGCGGCCAAGATGCTGTCGGACACGTCGCCGACTCGGTTCTACCCGTCCAAGTTTACGCTTGTTACGGAGATTCTTGACTCGTTCGGCAACTTGGTGTTTGAACGGATCCTGCGCAAGGCGGTGGCCGACTGTGGGCGCGAGCTCGGCGACGCTTTCCACGCGTCGGACATTTCGCAGATGGCCAAGGAGACGTGCCGCAACTGGTTCTACAAGATTGCGTCGATCCGCGAGCTTCTGCCGCGGCTGTATGTGGAGATGGCCATCATGCGGTGCTACCAGTTCCTGACGGACAACGCGTACCCGGACGCGCTGCGGCGGCTGTCCCGGATGTTGCGCGGGTTGGGCGACCCGCTGGTGGCCATCTACGCGCGGACGTATCTGACCCGGCGTGGGTACATGGTGGCGCCGGGGCTGAAGGACTACGTCATCTCGGGCTTTTCCGACTTTCTCTTCACCTGCTCGCAGATTTCGTCCAAGAACTTTGAGCACGACTTGCTTGCGCGCGACATGACGCTCGCCTCGTACTACGACCTCTTCTCGCCTGCAGTCGACTGGCTGCTCTCGTGCATCACGCAGGGGTCAGGCTCCAACGTCTCGGAGTTTATCGTCGGGCTCTACGAGGAGCATGTGCCGGTGGCCATGGTCTTCAACCACGTGCTCGGCTGCCTTTCGCCGCAGTACATTTCGGAGCACGCGCTCAAGTTTGTGAACATGGTGGGCGACGCGGACGAGACGTTTCCCAAGCACAAGCTGTACCGGGCGCTCGGCGTCAACCTTGTTCTCTGCCCGCCGCTGCAGCAGCATCAGATGGAGGTGCTCAACGAGGTGTGGTCGGTGGTGACGGCCATCGAGGATCCCGCAGCGTACATGGAGGTTGCCGAGGTCTTTATCGAGTATCCGGTCAAGCACTGTTCGCTGGCAGACGTGGACCGGATGCTTGGCGACATTCTTGCGCACGTGGCCAACGACGAGCGGTCGTACGAGGCGCTTTTCCCGCAGCTCGCCTCGGTGGTGTCCAAGATTCTGGCGCACATCCGCGACTTTACGGCGCTCTTTGGCCTCGCCAACTTTATGCCGCTCATCGACTTGTTTGACGGCGAGGCGGCTGTCGAGGTGGCGCGCAACGTACTCTCCACCTTTGCCAAGTACCAGCACCCGACGTTCGACCCGGTCATTGTCAACGGCATGTTCTACATCGGGCGTGTGGTGCACGACTCGGTCGACGCGCTCACCTTTGACGACGAGGTTCGACAGATCTCGGCCCTCCTTGTCTCGTTTGTCCGCAAGATCTCGTTTGGCCGCAAGTTTGAGGCGCACCTCAACTTTTTCGTCGAGTGCCGCCAGGCCTTTGCCAACCTCGACCGGGTCATCCAGGCCCTCGTCCTCGGCGCGTCGGACCTGGCGATGAAGACCAAGGCGCTAGTTGGCGGAAAGCACAACCGCAAGACCGCCGGCTTTGCCCGGGCATGCCTCGCGTACTGCTTTATCACCGTGCCCTCGATCGAAGACGTCTTTGCCCGGCTCACGCTCTACCTGCACTGCGGACGCATCGCCCTGCTCAACGGGGCGCTCCCGCAGGCCGACGCCTTTTTCCGCACCGCCATCTCGGTCATTCCCGAGGTCCCGCACTTTTCGGAACGCTCGGCCAACGTGTCGTCGACCGGCCCGTGGCTGGTGGCGTACATCAAGAACTTTGCGGCGACGCTGGTGGCGGTGCCTGGCCACCCGCAAAAGGGCCCGTTCTACCTGGCCAAGGCCCTACTCTCGGTCATCTCGTCGTACGTGTGGGAGAAGAACTCCGACTACCAGCTCGAGGCCTTTGTCCACGTCCTCGCCCTCTTTGTGGCCCACGCCCAGGAGGCACTTCCGTACGCCTACGCCGGCATCGAGCAGAACTCGCGGCTGTATGGCGGCGACCCTGCGTACGGCCGCGAGATCCAGGCCGTCATCGATTCGATCTTTGAGATTGTGCTCAAGTACATGGCCGACTTTGGCGACTCGCCCGACGCCAGCACACGCCGCCGCCAGGGCGCCGTCGCACTCGAGGTTGTCAACGTCCTTATCGCCCAGTTTGAGCCGACGCCCAAGCTCTGCGTCCTCCTCTCCTCGCTCTTCCAGGTCGCAGCCAAGAACGTCTCGCCGTCCAACACCAAGTGCCTCGCCCACACCTACGCCCACATCGGCAACATGGTTGCCGAGGCCGAGGGCGAGTTTGAGGACGAGGCCCGTGAGAAGGCCATGGCCTTTATGTGGCAGACGTGCAAGTCAGTCATGCCTGCCACCACCTAGTAGCCTCCTTCACTGAGCCAGTGAACCGCGTCCGCGTCCACGTCCGGCCGAGCCACAAACCCCAAGCTCAACTCCCCCGCACACACACACACACACACACACACACACACACACACACACACACACAAACACACACACACACATACGAACACCTTACCTCACCCCATCCCCTGACCCCCCCCCCCCCCCCCCCCCCCCCCCCCCCCACACACACACACACACATACACCCCCTTCTTACCAATGGCCACTGTCTCCCGCACAGGCGGCGCGCTGTATGCGGCGTACGCGTCGATGGGCTGGCGCGGGGTTCTGCTCGAGGTCGGCGCGCTGTGGGCCAGCTCACCGCGGAGCGGCCGGCTGTCAGGCCACGACTCACGGCTTGCGCATCTGTACCACTTGGCCCGGGCAATGTCGCTGGGACTTGTTCCCGAGCCGGCGGTCCGTCAGCCGGTGACTCCGGGATCAGACGTCCGGGTTGCCCGCGAGCTGTTCCGAGTCGCCGAGGCCCACGCGTCGGCGCTGCTGGCCTCGGTCGGATCGGCGGCCTCCAAGCTCAAGATTGAGACGCCGGGAACTGCGAGAACTGCGGGGGCTGTGGGCAGCAGCTCTTCGGCGGGAAGCTCGTCGGTAGGCAGTGGCGGCCTCCCGGGATCGAGGCGAGAAGGAGGGCCGCTGGTGGTGTACACAGACGGTGCGTGCTCGAACAACGGACGTCGTGGAGCCGCTGCTGGCATCGGGGTCTTCTTTGGCGACGGTGACGTGCGGAATGTTGCCGAGCCGCTGCCGGGCAAGGCGACTAACAACCGCGCCGAGATGACGGCCATCATCCGGGCGCTCACCATTGCCGGTACCGACGCAAACGTCATCATCCGCACCGACTCGTCTCTCTGCATCAACGGCATCAACAAGTGGATGAACGGCTGGGCTCGTCGTGGATGGAAAAAGTCGGACGGTAACCCTGTGCTCAACGCCGACCTGTGGAAGGAGATCTACTCGCTCGTCGGCTCGCACCGCGGCTCGCTCCGTGTCGAGTACGTCAAGGCCCACGCCGGGATTCACGGCAATGAGATGGCAGACGCTCTGGCTGTTCAGGGCGCGACCATGTCGGATATGTAGCAAAATATGGTTTACCGATCAGAAGCTTGGCTACGGGCTGGCGGCCGGCTTGTGGGCGAGAATGAAAATGGCCTCCTTCCAGCGACCGGGGCCGCCATGAGCGGATCCACCGTCATCGCCGTCGCCATGAGAGTGACCGTGGCCGTGGCCGTGGCCGTGGCCGTGGCCGTGGCCGTGGCCGTGGCCGTGACCGTGACCGTGGCCGTCGCCGTCGCCGTGGCCATGGCCGTGGTGGCGCCGCCGCATCGACTCGTACAGGATCTCCATGTCAAACTCGGGCCGGATGATCTCGATCTGATCGAGTCCCTGCGCAGCGAGCTTGCCGACAATAGCGCCCGAGTTGGCGTGGGCATCGTCGTCAAACTCAGAAGCCACAAGCCATCCGTCCTCAGCGAGGGCGCCGGCGAGGGTGGCGTAGACCTCGTCCTCAATGTCCGGACCGATGTGATGGAGGACGTAGCCCGGAGCAATGACATCAAACGAAGCGAGGGCGGCGATCTGGCGCGGAGCAGGATCGACGTGAAGAGCCTCGAGAGGGAGCGGGCCGTGGTCAGCCTCGATCTTGGCCTTGAGATCGGCAAGAGCGGCGAGCATGGGCTCGGAGATGTCCACTGCGACGACTTCGCGCGGGCGGATGGCATCGTCGTCGGCAAGGAGCAGAGCAAAGGACTTGGATCCGGGCCCACAGCCGTAGTCCAGCATGCGGACGCCGCCGGTAGTCAGCTTGCCCGCGGCTGCAAGCTCGCGCATGGTGGACAGGAACAGGTCGTCCATGGCCTTGACCGCCGGGTCGTCGGCCCAGCCGGCGGCCTCGCCGTCAAACGACATACTGTGCATAGGGTCGGGCGTGGTCTCGGACATCAGTGCAATGAGGATGGGTAGAGTGGGGTTGGTTGGAGCCGTTGTGGTCCTGGACTGTGGCCTCGCGCGAATCGCTCTTATCGCTTGCTAATGTCCATCGTTTTGTAGCCGATTGGCTTCTTTGGGCTCCGCCACATTCAGGTGGCGCATGCTTGGACGGTAGCAGAAGGGGGTGGAGGGGCATGTTGTGGGCCAGGGGTCAGTGCTTGGGGGTGGCCGTGCAATGCCCTGCCGTCAATCGTAGCCTATCGTCATACCCGATCGCGATCGGCCTAAGGTGCTCTCCGAAGACTGGAGCTCGGCAGGCAGGCGTGCATGTTCCGGCGCTACATCCCGGCTCTCCGACTCGGCTGCAGTGTTCCAGAATGTGGTGGAGTACGTGACGAGCGGGAGGAGACAGTAGAGATCGCGGATCAAGACGACGACAGAGCCGTATAGCGTGTGTACCCTGATGTCTTTCGAGCTGCTGCCAGTCGTACGCGGCCGGTCGCGCCAGATCGGACCACGCACCCATACCCCCCCCACCCCCCCCCCCCCCTTCCGACCATTGCTGCTCATCATCCAACATCGCCGACCATCGCTGCTCATCATCCAACATCGCCGACCATTGCTGCTCATCATCCAACATCGCCATCAATTGACAGTGTGCCCCACGAACAGCCCCCGACCATTGCTGATCATCATCCAACATCGCTGACCATCGCTGCTCATCATCCAACATCGCCATCAATTGACAGTGTGCCCCACGAACAGCCCCCGACCATTGCTGATCATCATCCAACATCGCTGACCATCGCTGCTCATCATCCAACATCGCCATCAAATTGACAGTGTGCCCCACGAACAGCCCCCGACCATTGCTGATCATCATCCAACATCGCTGACCATCGCTGCTCATCATCCAACATCGCCATCAATTGACAGTGTGCCCCACGAACAGCCCCCGACCATTGCTGATCATCATCCAACATCGCTGACCATCGCTGCTCATCATCCAACATCGCCATCAATTGACAGTGTGCCCCACGAACAGCCCCCGACCATTGCTGATCATCATCCAACATCGCTGACCATCGCTACTCATCATCCAACATCGCCACCAATTGACAGTGTGCCCCACGAACAGCCCCCGCCCCCCGATCCGCCCGTCCCCTTTCCCCTTCCCCTTCACCAGCCCCATGACCACCCCTGCATCTCCTCCACCAGCTCCACTTGACCCCTCCCTCACCCCCTCACCCCCTTCCCCTCCGCCCACTCCCGGGAAGGCCTCCCACTCCAGTCACCCAGCACACCCTCCTCACCCCCCCCCCTTCTCCGTCACACCCCCATAGGGAGGGCGTGCTTCCTCACAGACCCAAAAGGCCGAGCCATCCGATTTGATTCCAATCGTTTCATCAGGCGCAACCTCCCCCTCCCCCCCCCCATACCCACACACACACGCAACATGACGGATGATCAACCAATGCAGGGAACACGCTCGAGTGGAGGTGTGGATGTCATGGCAGGAGTGGCCAACGGAGAGTCTGAAGTTCTGGCAGCGGCGGTAGAGGCGCTGACGAATGACGGACCGCTGCAGGCCACGCCCGTCCGGCTCACACGGCAGGCGAGGACGGCGTCAGAGGCTGTGGTCGATTCGGCAAGAGGTGCAGCCGTGGCGACGTCGACGGCGACACAGCGGAGCGATCTGTCGAAAAAGGGTACCGGGCTTGCGCTGCTGAACAAGTACATCGTCAACGCGCTCAAGGCCGTCACCGCCGGCCAGTCCTCGTCCAAGCACTACCACTACGTCCTGGCCCAGGTCTCGTCGAGCAACGCCCGGACCCGGATCAAGTTCATCAACGCGCTCTCGACCTGTGTCTCTTCGTTTGGAGAGGAGCATCTTGACCTCGTCCGCACCGTGTGCGCGCTGCCCATGTCGGGCGACGCAGACATGTTTCGCTCGTACGCCAACTTTCTCATCAACCTCGTCTCGGCCAACACCCGGTTCCTCCCCCCCATCCTCGCGGCCCTCATCCGCAACCTCAAGCCTTCGGACGAGCTCTCCGCCAACGAGCTCAAGCTCATCCGTGCCCGGGTCCACGAGGTCCTGCAGGCCGTCCTCGCCCTCGTCCCCACCGCGCCGACCGTGCTGCAGGGTGTGCTCATGCGCGCCTTTCCGCACCCAATGGCCAGCCTGCTCAAGCAGACGGTGTACGTACAGAACTTGCTGGACATTGCGCGGTACTCGCCGATGTGTCGCAACGGCATCGTTGCCTCCATTGTCGACCACGTCATCAAGCTCGATGCCATGACCGCCATCGCCCGCCCCATCCTCCTCGACCGCATGGAAGACGGCGAGTACGATTCTGGCGACGACGAGTCTGGCGACGACGAGTCTGGCGACGATGAGCACGACGAGCAAGACGAGCATGGAGGCGCGGCGCTTCCCGGCACTGCGCCGGCGGCGCCCGCTGACGACGACGGCGAGCACGGGAGGGCGATAACGACGACGTCGATGCTGACGACGATGATAACGACAACGACGACGACGACGACGACGCTGATCCTCCGCTGACAAAGGACGAGCAGCAATCGCTCATGTCGGCCGAGACGCTTGACATGCTCATGCACCTGCTCTTCCAGTACCTCGACTCGTTGCTTGGCGGACGACCCAGCGGCAACGGCGACGGCGACGAGAACACCGTGGCGTCGCCAATCCCGCCCGAGACGACGCAGCACCAGCAGGCGACCGCCGATTCGGTCTTTGTTCTCCTTATGCACGTCTTCGAGGCATCGATTCTGCAGACGCACCAGCTTCAGCACACGCAGTTTCTCATCTTTTACGTCACCTCGCAGTCGCGGCGATTCCAGGAAGCCTTTCTCTCATACCTCCTCGAGACGTCGACCAAGGTGGAAGCCTCGGGCGCGCCGTCGTCGCTGGCGCAGGTGGCGGCGGCGTATCTGGGCTCGTATCTCGCGAGGGCCAAGTTCCTCGAGCTGGACTTGGTGCTTACCGTCATGGAGAGCATGGCGCTGTGGCTCCACCAGTACGTGGACGCCGCGGCAGCGCCGACCCGGGTCGTCTCGCGCATGTCGTACACGCCGTCGCGGGCGCGGTCAGCGGCAAGCTCGCCGACGCTCGGCTCGCCGCAAATGACCGCGGCGGCGACGGTGGCGGCGTCGGCCGAGAAGCTCAACCGGGCGGTGGCGCGGCTCCCGCGGTCGCCGTCGGGCTCTGTCTCGCTCGGCACATGCATCCTTCGCTCGGCGACGTTTGCCGAGGCCTCGGGCCACTCGCGGTTCTACGCCATGGCGCAGTCGCTGCTGTACGCCATCTGCTTCCACCTCGGTGCGCTCTCGCAGAACGAGGAGTTTATGACGCGGGTGCAAGGCCTCGCTCTCGACCGTATCGTCTCGTCATGGCTCAACCCGCTGCGATACACCTCGGCGGGCATTGTGGGCCAGTTTGCGCGGATGGCGTACGATGCGCAGCTCGCGTATTGCTACGACATCATCCACGAGAACAAGCGCCTTGACCTCATCTCGCAGCAGCAGGATGTGCAGGCCGGGACGTCGCCGGCAGAGGGCGCGTCGTCGGCCGAAGACCTCCGCGCTCGCAAGGCCGCCATCCTCAAGCCGTACTTTCCGTTTGACCCGTACCCGCTCCCGCTCACCGCGCCGCTCTTTGAGAACATCTACAACGAGTGGGTCCCGCTGCCCGAGACCGCAACACCGTCGTCGCGGACCCGCTCCCGTCGAGCCTCGCCGGACTCGCCGGCCGTCGGCGCGGGCGACGCCGTCGCCCTCGCCGCCACTGGCGCCGAAATCCCGTCGCGCAAGCGCAAATCGCCGGATCACAGCGCTCCGCCGCACCCGACCGCAGTCGTGGCTGGCGCCGCCAAGGTCCTCTCTGCGCTCCAGCCCATCATGGACATCTCGCCGGTGGCGACATCGTCGACCTCTCGCCTTGGCCTCGCCGCCATGCACAAGACGCCCGCCAGCGTCGGCGTTGCCGCCTCGGTCTTCTCCTCGCTCTCGGCGCTCAACACTGGTGGAACCGACGCCTCGCCCGGCCCGGTCCGCAAGAAGCAGCGTCCGCTCCGGGTCCCTGTCATGTTTGAATAGCCGCGCTCCAGTCAGCCAGGTACAAGCCGCCGATGCGACGCCAGCGAGCGAGTGTTTGTGGGCGGAAAAAAGAAGTCCCTCGGATGTTGCAGTTCAGTCACCGCCCAACCTTTGCCGCTCCCCACGCCCCACACCCGCCACGTCCCGACACGGACGCCGTGCACACCCAGACACACCCATCCCCCCGCAAGCGTCTTACATACCTCAGTCTCACCTCTACGACGTCCACAGCTCGACAGCCCTCCTCTTGTGTGGGGTATGTCTCATGCGGCCCGCCGTGGCCACCGTGGTGGACAGACGGGCGGCGCAGGCGGGGCCAACCGCGCGGGTCAGGAAGGGGGCTTTGTGGCCTCACACGCCCACCGCCAGTCATCATCAGGCAATCTGTTCTCCCGTGCTCCACTCGGTCCGTCGGGCGCCTCGGGGACGCTTCCTGGGTCTGTGCCGGATGCTGCCGGCGGGCATGGATCGCTTGTCCCGCGTCGCCAGCAAGCATCACTTGGCGACCACCGCCGTGGACATGGCCATCCGCACCCGGCCGGCCGGGCACATTCATCCAAACTCGCGGCATTTCTCGTGCAGCGAGCCGAGACAGAGTCCTCGCAACGGATGCAAGCGCTCCGTCGGAACGGCTACGCCGGCCGCGATCCGCGGCGGCTGTGGCTGGGCGCGGCTGCGGTGGTAGTCGATGTTCTGTCGGGCGACGGCCGCGCCGGAAGCGCGCTGTTCGGCGGCGTGAGCCGAGGAGATGGCCGCAGCCGGCGGACAGCCCATCGATCGCGGCGGCGGGCCGCGCATGTTGCCGCCATGCGGAAGCGGCACCACTCTGAGTATGTGTCGGCGTATCGGATGAAAGGCGAGGCCGGGCATGGGCGGAGTTACCGACGGACTGGGCCGGCGGCAGCGTATGCGGCGGCGAGTTATACTGGCGGGGCAGGGGCGGGAGCGCCTGACGACGATGACCGACAGCACCGGCCGTGGTTTACTATCATTGTGTCGACAATCCAGATCCTGTTCTTTGCTTACATCCTGTACAACGTGCTCGAGGCCAAGGGCGAGTCGATGTCGTCGCTCAAGTCGAACCCGTTCTTCGGCCCGTCAGAGTTGGACCTTGTGGAGCTTGGAGCGAAGGTTCTGTCGAAGATCAAAGACGGGCAGTACTGGCGACTGGTGACACCGCTGGTGACGCACTCTGGGCTTGTTCACCTCGGGTTCACGATGCTGCTGCAAGTGCCGACGTCGATGGTGTTGGAACGGCAGCATGGGTGGTTCAAGCTCGCGCTCATCTATGTCATTTCGGGTATCGGCGGCTTTATGCTCTCTGCCGTCTTCCTCCCGAATCTTGTGGCGACCGGGCCGTCGGGCGCAGTGTATGGCCTGCACGGGGTGCTCATCATGGACCTGCTGCAGAACTGGTCACATGTCCGCTCGCCGTGCTCCTACCTGGTCCGGCAGCTGCTCTCACTCGTGTTCTTCCTTGTCCTCGGCCTCTTGCCTGGAGTGGACAACTTTATGCACATCGGCGGGTTTGTGTGCGGGGCGCTTGCGGCGCTCGCGCTGCTGGACAACATGCATCTCGGGATGCGCAAGTCGTCGCACATGGCGATGTTCGCCGGGTTTGTGCTTGTGGCCTACATCGGGCTCACGGGGTGGCTCATGTTCACCAAGGTCGACGAGAACGGATGGTGCGAGACATGCCGCGACATCAACTGTCTCCGCATCCTCGACTGGTGCGAGCGCAATCCACTGGATCCGCCAGCGCCGCCGCCGGCTGTTCCTGCGACGCCGCCGCCGCCACCGGTGGCAGGCACGTGAGGAGATGCCGAGCTGTGCCCTTGGAGGGTGTTGGACGGGAATGGCGGAGCCGGGGGGCAATTACGTCGATGCGGACAACATGGTCGACGTCGAGCCAGCTTGCGGTAGGTGAGGGCTAGGTCTCGGCGACGGCAAAGTCGATGCGGACCAGCCGGTCGATGCCGGGAATCTCCTTGAGCATGTTGATAAAGGTGCGCTTGGTGATGATGTTGCCCGAGTCCTCCGGCAGCACTTTTGTGAGCTCGATGGCAACGAGCTCGAGCTTTGCGCGCGGCACGTTGGTGTTGAGTCGCTGCAGCATGAGAACAATGTCCTGCTGGTTAATCTCCTCGTCCGAGTTGATGTCCAGCACCTCGAAGACAGTGGCCAGGCGCGACTCGAGCGATCGAGTCGGGTGAAACTTGAGCAGGGCCTTGAGGAACGAGTTGAAGGACACCTTTTCGTTATCCATCATATGAAAGAAGAAGGTCGGCACGTACACGTCTGATGCCAGGTAGAAGGTCTCTTGGAAGTCGGCCATGGTGACAAAGTCGTCGCAGTTGATGTCCAGCATCTTGAATCGTTCGTAGATGACTTCGACGTCTTTGGTCGGGACTGTTGAGCCCATGTCCGTGACCATGCGACCAGATCCATGCCCATGTCCGTGACCGTATCGTGCCCACATTGGTCACCAGATCCATGCCCATGTCCGTGACCGTATCGTGCCCACATTGGTCACCAGATCCATGCCCATGTCCGTGACCGTATCATGCCCACGTTGGTCACCAGATCCATGCCCATGTCCGTGACCGTATCATGCCCACATTGGTCACCAGATCCATACACACGTCAGCAACCACATCATACTCATGTCCGTGCCCGATCTCCATACCCATCCCCATCCCCATCCCCATCCTCATCCCCATCCCCATCCCTTTCCGCACCCACATCAGGCGTACCGTTCTCCTCCTCGGCCAGCTCGCGCAAGTCGTCATACCGCAACAGGCCCACAAGCTTGCCAGCTTTGCGCTCGCTCGACGTGGTACCTCCCATGACTGATGCTGTCGAGTAAAGTAGTTGAGTGGTATGTTGTCTCGTGTTGTGTCTTGCGCTGGGCTGTGGTGGTGGTGTCGGTGCCGGTGTCGGTGCCGGTGGGCGCTGGAAGCGAGGCGGAAGGAGGCAGCGCGCGCACCATTCGGCCGAGCCGATTCCTTCTCCCTCTCTCTCTCTCTCTCTCTCTCTCTCTCACACACACGCACTTCGGTGCTTTCGTTCACTACACATCTTCCGTGATGCACATCGTCTGCACGCATCCGCATCACCTGCTCGGATGCGGGTCGGGAGCCGGCTAGTCGCTCGAGAGCGGCTTGGGCTTCTTTGACGACGATGGTCGATCGTCGGGAGTAGATGACGGGCGGGGGCGCTTGCGATGGCGGTCGTGGTGGTGGTCACGGCGGCGATTACGGGCTTGCGCTTTGCGGAACTCGTCCATGGAGCGGACTTGCGGGACGCGCCCGTGGATGCGCTTGGCGAGGCGCGCGGCGACGAGAGCCTCTTCGGCGCGGGCGGCCTCGAGGCGCTCGGCGGCAGCCGCAGCCTTGGCGGCAGCGACGGCGGCAGCTTGCTTGGCAGCCGCGACAGCATCGGCGGCCTTGGCGGCCGAGATGGAGGCGGACGGCGTGGGAAGGAGGGGGGCCGACTTGGCCGGTGCCGGGCGTCGGGCGAGGCCGACGACTGCCAGCGAGGCGGTGTAGCCGGTGACTGAGAACCGAGCGGTCTTGGCTGTCGTGGCGCGGATGGCATCGCGCGCGTCGCGGACCTCGGAGAGATACACAGACTTGGAGGTGGCGCGGCGGGCGAGGGCAAGCTCGAGCTTGGCGGCCGAACTTGTGGAGCCGGTGTGCGGGCGGGAGAGTGTGGTAAGGTTGGCGCGGAGTGCCTCTCGGAGCGCAAACAGAGCCTTGGTCCGCTGCGCTACGGTGAGGCCGTGAACAGCTGGGGTGGTCTCGGCCTGCTCGCGGACGGGCGAGGCTGGGTCGAGGACAATGGCGACGGGCGGAGCCTTGCGGTTGGCGCGGCGGTTCCACTCGGCGTCGACATTGTCGTCGTCGTCGGCATCTGCGGCGGCGCGGCTCCGGGCTGCGCGGGCGCGGATGCGGGCGGCAGCAACCTCTTCGGCGGCCTGGTAGGCGTCGAGGATCTGAGCGTCAGTCCGGGTCTCGTCCTTAGGCATGGCAGGGAGAAGGTGGAGAAACTCGGGCTTGATGAGCGCCTCGTCGTCCTCAAAGGCCCAGCGGACGTCATCAAAGGCGCAGTCGTGGTCGGAGAACTTGAGGCGCGAGCGCGAGTGGGCACGGCCGGTGTCGACATCGTCCGAGGTGACGAGGAGGGCGTGCGTCTTGGCACCGGCCCTCAGCGGGGCGGCATGCTGGCGGCCGCGGGCGAGAGCGGCGCCAGGCACGGTCTCCTTAACGGACGCGGCCTGGGCGGTGGCCTTGGCCACGGCCTCGGGGTGGGAGCAGTAGTCGCAGCACGCATCGGGGCCGCGGGCGGCGCCGCGGACGGCGAGGCGCTCGTCAAAGTGGGCGAGGAGCGCAGCCCGGCGGCAGGAGGCGGTGGTGCAGAGGTTGATGGTGGCCTCGAGCGAGGCCGACGCAGCATCAAACATGGCGCGGAAGGACGGGAGCCGGGCGTCGCGGGCCTTACGGAGCGCGGCGAGCCTGCGATCGCGCTCGCGGGCAGTGAGCCAGGTCATCTTGGACGCGTCAGACTTTGAAAAGATGATGAGCGAGAGGGCCGGGAGGCCGTCGCGGCCGGCGCGGCCAGACTCTTGGTAGAAGGCCTCGAGCGAGCGCGGGATGGAGTAGTGGACGACAAAGCGGACGTCGGGCTTGTCGATGCCCATGCCAAAGGCGAGGGTGGCGACGATGATGCGGACAATGCCGTCGAGCCAGTCAGTCTGGTTCTCGGCGCGAGCAGCCTTAGACAGGCCGGCGTGGTACGGCTTGGCCGGCACGCCGTCGATGTAGAGGCGAGCGGCGAGCTCGTCGCACTCGGCGCGGGTGCGGCAGTAGATGATGCCGGCACCAGAGCGACCGGCGAGGAACGGCATAATGAGCGTACGGAGCTTGAGGTAAACGTCGGGCGTAAGCGACTTGAAGATGACCCCGTAGCGGATGTTGGGCCGGTCAAACGAGGCGCGAACGAGGGTGTACTCGCCGCGGACGAGGTGGAGCGACGACTCGATGTCGCGGAGGACGGCGGGCGAGGCGGTGGCGGTGAGCGCGACGAGCGCGACGCCAGGCAGCGCGGCGGCGTAGGCTAGTTTTCCGTACGAGGGGCGAAAGTCGTGCCCGTACGTCGAGATGCAGTGGGCCTCGTCGATGGCGACTGTGCGGAGGATGCCAGCCGCAGCGAGCCGCTCGACCTTGGCCTTAAATCGCGGCATGGCCATGCGCTCAGGTGTGACAAGGATGTAGAGCGGGGTGTTTGCCGTGGCAGCGTCGAGCGCAGCCTCAGCCGCAGCGTTCTCAGCGGCAGATGCAGCAGACGAGAGAGCGTGAGCGGTGAGGCCCGCGCCGGTGAGCTTGCCCAGTTGATCGGCAATGAGGGCGAGCATGGGCGAGACGATGAGGGTGACACCTGAACGGACATATCCTGGAAGCGCATAGCAGAGCGACTTGCCTGCTCCCGTAGGCAGAAGGGCAACCGTACTCCCGCCACCCACCACAGCCTCGCAGATCTCCTGCTGGTTGGGCCGGAACGACGAGTGGCCGAAGACCGAGGAGAGGACCGAGGTCAGGGGAGGGTGGCCAGAGGGCGAGGTGGGTGAGGCAAACGACAAGGTGGTCTGTTTCATGGGAGCAATGGAGATGGAGGGGGAGGGGGGGGGTGATTGGAGGGGGTCGGGGTGGGGGGGGGGGGGGGGCTACACCCACATGCGCCCAACCGCATTCCTTCTCTCTCTCCCCCTCTCTCTCTCCCCCCTGCGCCACCCACCCACATACACACACACCCATCTCCCACCCTCACACACACACACAGACACACACACATACCTCCACCCCCATACCTCCAACACCCACTTCCCCCCGTCTCTCTTTCGCGCTATCGTCCTCCCCATGTCGCACACCGCCGGTGTTCCAAGCGGACGAGTGGCGGCCATGGCTGTCATGGCGGTGGTCATGGTCATGGGCCTGATGGTGCAGGAGGCAGTCGGACAAAGCCCTGTCGGATCAAAGTGCGCAGGCCCGCGCTCATGCTCAGAGTGTGTCAAGCGTAGCGGGTGCGGGTGGTGTGCCACGCCGCTCGATGGAGCCGTCAATGGCTCGCTTGCGGTTATTGTACGTTGATGGTGATCGTGTGGGGAGGGAGGGCAGGGGGAGATGCTGGGCACACGGCTCACATGTGCGATGTGATGGCGTTGCCATGTTTGATGGGTGGATGGATGGTAGGGATGCGTGGAGGGCACGTTTAGCTCGGGCTCGGGATGCAAGAGCCACGATTACATGGCCAAGCAGTGCACTGTGGCCAACCTGTACATTGTGCTTGGCCTGGTGGCCTCGGTCTTCTCATGCTCTGCTGTTGCTATCTGTGCATTTGGTGGAAGTGCCGCAAACGGTCGAAGCGCAAGTCGAAGAGGCTGCTGGAGGACTACGACTCGTGGGTCGACTCGATCCGGTCGGATGGCTCAACGCCCAAGACGGACGCCCGGCGGGAGGAGATGCGCGCCAAGTACGGCAAGTACATGCGCAACGAAAATGAGGTTCCACTGCGGTAGGATCGTGGCTAGGCATCGGCGAGGATGCTGAAGCGCTCATGGCAGAGGCTGATCTCGTCCAGAGAGCGATGCCATTGCCAGTCGGAGCGCGGGACCTCGCGGAGGATCTGGAAAAAGGTGCACGGCAGGCAGAAGAGCGGCATGGCAATGTCGCCGACGCAGCCCTTGGCCATGTCCGAGTGGCCGTGGCCGCCGTTGACGCGAACGTTGTGGCGGATGATAAACGGGAAAAACCACGAGCAGCAGGCAACCGGAACAATATGGTTGCCAACCGCACACGGCTGGTTGACCGACGACGCAAAGAGCTTGCACGTCGAGCACGGGCCACAGCAGATCCAGCAGACGAGGCACTCGACCGCGACTTCGGGCTCGATTTCACCATCACCGCAGCACGGCGAGCAACCGAGGCCCCAGCAAGCGTTGTCACCCCACCGGCAGGCGCACACATCGTCAGCACCGTCCACAACCTTGCCCATCTCCTGCTGCGCCTTGGCCTTTCGCCGCGACGACTTGCCACTCGGTCGCCGCCGCCGCCGCCGTTCAGCAGCTGCCACCGGCTGCGGCGGACCCGAAGATGACGACGATGACGAGAACGAGGTGCTCGACGCAGTGCTCGAGTATGAAGATGATGACATGCGGGGGGTGGGGAGTGGGGGGGGGGGTGACTTGACCC